>NC_043997.1:12168203-12180703 GCF_902150065.1 Myripristis murdjan
GGAAGACAGAGGCCGTAATTTCAAATTCTAAGTCCTTCCATATTTGGAGCAAATATTATGCTCTCCCTCTCTTTCAATGCACACACTAGTATTTTTTTTTTTTTTTCGTTGCTCTGCTCACCTGTAGTATTTGTTCTTGGGTGGCAGGATCCCAGGTCCCTCCATGCGAACATACACATCTTCCAGGTTGAAGCTGAAGGGGTTGGTAAACTCCACCGTCACCGTCATCTCTTCACTCAATTTGGCCATGCCGGACACCTGCAGTCCACGCAGAGTCAAAAATAAAGTAAGAAAAAGCAGAAAAAACAACTCAAATCAACACAGAAACATTCTACAGGCGATAGTGCAATATGCTGTAAGATAATCAGCTAATTTTACAATAAGTACGAATCACTTATGTATCTCGGTGTTTTTTTTGTTTTGTTTTGTTTTGTTTGGGGTTTTTTTGTCATTGTTGTTTGTTTGTTTTGCTGGCATCTGCACAGCAACTGCAACATGAACATAATCAAACACTTCCAGTTACAACACCCAAAGGAAGGGAACAAATATGCCCCATAGAACTCTAATGTGCATCTGTGCAAATTAACTGAAAGCTCAAATGACGATGCTTGGCACAAGTGTATTGATAATCGCGATATATTGATATTAGGGTATCTACAATGTCTAAAGTTGCCCTGAAAGCCCACATATAGAGTGCATAAATGTTATATCTTCAATTTAGATAGTTTTGGCTTGTGTTGGATCAAACAAGGAGGTTTCCATCTTTTCAACACGCTGAGTTGTGAATGTTTTCTGTATGGAGAGTTACAGAGATGTGATTAGCTAAACCAGACTGTGCGACCATAATTTTATAACCGTCCGACCTTGACAGAGAGTTTGGGGTTGTGCATGGTGACGACTTTCATGGCGGTGACGATCTGGCCGGTCTCCTTGACCTTCCCTGTGACTATGAAGTGGAGGTTGGCCTGTTCCACCAGCTGCTTCATGTAGCTCTCAGAGCGGACCTGCATCACCTCCTTCATGGCTGCAGCACAAACATGAACACATTTTTAGGGTTTGTTCCACTCCCAGCCCCAGTTTTAGCTTTGCTGCAGGTCACAGTAATGAAAACTGGCTTCCTCTGGACACTTGTGAACATTTCTGAACATCAAGTTAATTATTGTTTATTATTGGTGTGGATATTTGAAAGAGAGTCAGTTTGGTTCATGACTCACTAGCTGGCGATACCCTTTAAGACCAATTTTTCTTTTTTGGAGGAATTCAATTTGATTTGAAGAGGAAGTGCAGTAATCCTTTTTTCTTTGACATGTGGAAGAAAAATCAAATAACAGATATGCTTATGAATTATTTATTCTATAAGAGCCCATAGTATTCTGTTAGATTGCGATGATGTTGGATATTTTTCTTTAAGATTCACAAAGGATTTGGTTTGAAATATTTCATATCAGTTCAGACCAAGTCAGCAATTCATTCTGTTTATCTCTATCAGCAGATTGATTTGGTTGAATCATTTGTATGTGTGATACATCGTTGCAAAGAATAAATTGTTAAATGCTTACTTTTTAAGGTTTTTCACAGAAATCTAGTTAAATTATATTGTTTTGCTGACTTTTTCAAATAGTGTTGATATTATTCTTGATATTGTAGTTGATAATGCTCTTTGTTTTGGCCCATTGGTGGTGAAGGAATATTGTGGAAAGACAATGCAAATTTGGTGGGGATTTCTCCTGAGCTTTGGTGTATTTGTGGTGTTTATTTCATTTGGATAATAGACAGTCGACTCACTGCTGTTGGGTTCAATCTTCACTCTGGGGGTCTTGAACAGGAAATCCGCGCTGCTCACTCCAGTGTAATACACCACGCTCCCGCTGATGTAGGCATCCACATTGCGGATCTGGTCGCTGCGGTTGATGAACTCCAGGCTGAGCTCGAAGTCATCGCCCACGCTGATCTCCAGCGAGGGCAGGACCAGGTCCACGTCGGCCTCAGGGAACTCGGACTTCTCTCTCTGACAGCCGTACTCCTCCGCCTTCTCCATGACGGTGCGCTCCTCGGTGCTGCCTGGGTCCCAGCATGCAAGGAGGATTGTGGTAAATCATACTGACAGCAACTTTGCTTGTAACTTTGCACAAACACACTCAAAAATATGTTTTTCTTCTGCTCATGTCCCCTAAAATGTCCAACCTTGATGATACTGACTTCTGTGCAAAGTTTGCCAGGAAAGCATTTAATTTCAAACTACATTTGACATCATCAAGTCATTTTCAAAATGTAAGTAGTGAATATATATATATATATATATATATATATATATATATATAAAATCCATATGATACTTGTGTAAATGTGTTTGGGGGAAATGAAATATAAACTTGACCTGGTGACATTTTGCTAATAATGGAGATGCATTTCTTTTCATAGCATCTTTTTAAAACTCTAATAGAATTTAAAGTGATTATTGATTCCGTTCAAAACTACTTTTTAAAGCTTAAAGGCAATATTTTTTTTTTACATCTCCACCCATTGAGACACCATAGACTTTCCATATATTCCTAAATTAATATCAGGTGTTATAGTTACTGGTGCGAAATTTTCTTTTCCACATGATGGGAACCAGTGTTAAAATAGTTTATATATGAAGACCATCCTCCTCCGCTATAAATCCCCTTTGATTCTTTTTCTGTCAGAGGTACTTCTCCGTCCTCTCTGACCTTCAGGAAACTTGTACTGCTCGGTGATGTCGCGGCTCGTCTCCAGGCCGGGGGCTTTGGTCAGAATCATGCGGCCGACGTGGGCACGGTTCACTTTGACTGGTTCCAGGGTGCCGTCTCTCCTCCGGGAATAAAACACCACATCACTGTTCACCTGAGGGGAGAGAGGGAAAATACTGTCAGTGACACCATGGTCCAGCTACAACAGGAAAAATAGGTGAAAAAAAAATAGGTCACAATATTGAAATTGATACCAAGAGACTGTTTAAAGGTACTGACCTCAGCAAACACAAAGGCGGCATCGAATGGGAAGCATATCTGACCGTGTTTGATGGCCTGGATCGATGCAGGACCACACCTGTACATCCCTTGGAGGATAATGGATTAATAGATTAGATATCGATTACAAAGGAGAGCTCAATTACACACCCATTTCTTTTCTAAAATCATACACATTTTGGAGGTAACATTGAAATCTGATATTCCTCTGTCAATATTTCTACCTTCAAAAAACAAACACCTGTGTGGACAAACATCCCCTTGAGTCAAGTTTTTTTTTTTTTTTTAAGGTGTGGGTCTCATTTTGACCACAAACTCTGTATTCACTGTCATTACCATCGCTGGTCTCCTGCGGCGTAGCGTCCACCGCCTGCCAGCCTCCAAACCCTGGTGGCAGGTCTGGTCTGGACATGTGGCACTCATTCCAGCAGTGGTAGTTCCTATTGGCAGACCAGATCATTTAAGACAACAGTATGGAAAGAAGGATGATAAAAGCCCAGTTTCATCATTTATTTTAAAAATGATGTGTTACCAATTGAGAAACAATAAGGAACTATTTAGGAATTATTGAGAAAATATGTCTCTGATGTGAAAATACCTGCAGTAATAATTACTCTGGTGATAAGTGTAGCTGGCTGGTGTTTGCAGCGACTGCTTGGACAGTTTTTATCTGATTTGGACCAAACTTGGCATCTTGGTTAGGGGTCAGGTAAGAACTTGAACTATAGGATGTTTTTTCAGACCAGTTAAGGTCAAGCAGGGATATCACAGTTTGCCATATATAATAATATGCAGTCCGTATGTACTAGAACAGCACATGTCACAGGTGTGAGACCTCTCTAAGTGCATTTCTAGCTTAAGTAATATTTTCACATTTAGTCTTTTATCCCTTTCATGCATAGCGGTCACTACAGTGGACAGCTGTTTAAAAGTAATTTTCTCCTAAATGCAATGGTTTCTATGGCGGAATTGCATATCAGCTGTTAGAATGCTCTCTGCTGCTCCCCTCCATTGAGGTTTATGAAGATACTGTCAATTCTCGTTGCTGAAAACATATTAATACTAGTAGAATGACATGGTAATACCTGCATCCTGAAAGAAGTATGGAGACTTACAGAAATTTTCATGCCTTAAGAAGTGTAAAAACACATAAGAAAAAAATCTGGACTCAGGCTTTCATAGTTCATGCATGAAAGGGTTAATTTGCTTCGTCAAACAGTTGTCAGAATCTGGGAGAAAGTTTATATATGGCACTAAGTATCATTTAATCAAAGGAAAATATGTTAGTGTCCTCATTAAAACCAATGGGTATTTCTAGCTGTAAGCTTAATCAGCCTGAACAGCCTCAAAATGTCCCTGCAGTTCATTTGTATTTGCTTGCATTTTGAGCCTAAAATCTAAAATGGCTCTAAAATGGGCTCTGTTGTGTGTAGAAACCAGACATTCAAAATATAAATAAATATAATTCAAAATATAATTCTGTTGTTACAATCAATTAAGAAGCTGATCACTTCTAAGTCATGATTTCCTTTAATTAAATGAAAATGGCTGCAGTAACATCTTGAGGCCATTCAAGCTAAAGTTATAGGCCAATTTCCTGAAGGCATTGTTGTCGGTGAGGAGAAAATAACACTGAAACCTTTCCCAGTGTTGTGGTCAGTGTCTAGCGATAAAAAATAAACCAGACAACAACAGCAATTCAAAACGTCAAGGTACAGTAGCTCTTTAAAGAGGAGGGAAACTGACCAAATGGAGTCCAAGGTGCTTTTTTTGTCGATCCTGCCGTTCTCATCCAGGATGATGTCAGTCTTCAGGTTGCCATTGTTGTCATGGGCAGAGTAGAAGTTGGTGACCACCCGGGCGGGGATGCCCAGACAGCGCAGGACTGGGGACAAAGAGCCAAAAACAGGGACAACAGTTAATGACAGATGAAGTGAGGAGAAGAATACGACAGAACACAACACAATAGAATTGGAAAACCCATAAAAATGAGAATGAAGAGAGTAACGGTATGCCTATTAAATTTAATTTTTGATATGACAGTGTTTTGAATTGCATTGTCATAAAGCTCACCTGGTATATAAGACCACAGTCAACTTTAAAGTGGGAAAAATGTAATTTAATGGGGTTTTAATTCTATAGCAAGAACACGAATAAAGATTTAGCAGCTTTGACACAAACTGAATAACCACATCTGGTGCCATCATGGAGGTCCAGAGGAAAACTGGCTGGGTGCAAATGATGAATAAATATATATAACAGCTTGGCAGGAAATACTTGTTTGGGTGTGAGTCATTCAAGGTATGTTATAAGAATAGTCTGTAAGTTTAAAACACACCTGTGAACTCCTCTAGGGTCACATTATAGAATAAATAAATTGTAAAATGTTCCCTTGGATTATCTCTCTGTACCGTATGCCCTCAGACTTTGAATCCTCATGAATTTGCAAGCCTTGCTTTCATATTAGCCTACTTTTTTCTTCGAAGAGAGCAGACTGCACAATTAAATTTTCAGACGGCAATATAGCATCAGCAAAGTAAATCCAATTTTTCTAGATTCAAGGATTATGCTTGAATTGTGGAGATTTCGGTTGTTTTTAAATTGTGCTGCTCATTCAATCCATCGGTTACCAAGCCCCCTGTGGAGTCATGGTTTAAAAACACATTTTCCTAACTGGGAATACAGCACAAAACAGCACAAAAATAACCGTATGTATTCAGATCTCATCGGCTGGCAATGTTCTACATTTAGTTCAGAGCCTCTGTTGTCCAAGAGCTGGCTGCTAGGAGCTTTGTCATGCAACCTGAGCAGAAACCAGGTCTTACAGCTGTTGAAGACGGCAGCGTAGACCCAGCACTGGGCGAAGCAGACGGGCATCTTGCTGGAGGAATAGTTGAGGAGGATCTCAGTGCTGCCGGTCCAGGAAGTGGGAGCCACTCCATAGGTATAGTCTCCACTCCAGTTACCCACCAGCACACCTTCATCATCACGGGAGTTCAGCTGGGCGGGACAGAGAGCAGAGTGCAAGACATTTATACTTTTGACAACATGTAATATATAGAATTATTGTAAGTGTTGTGAAGGATCAGTGGGATATACATCAATTATTACTTAATAAATGACTGAAATGACTGAAATAATGACTGATATATTGCCATATGGTGCCAAATGACTATCTTTGCACAAATGACCACTACACTTCCATACATTGGCTTTTATTATAGATTTAAGGGCACACTCATCGATTTTGGTTATATAGAACAAAAGCGCCTCCAGAATCTAAACTTTCCACCCAAACACATACTGCAAGAGCAAAGACAACTGAGAGGGGCGCTTTTTCTTGTTTTTGCACCGTTTGTCTCAAACGCTAGAGAAACTCTGACTGAAAATCAGAGAATGAGCCTTTAAAGCATCCCCACTAGCTTTAACATGTTACTGTTCATCTTGTATATCCAGTGAAGCAGTCGACTGTATGTCTGTGCTTTATGGGAGATATATTGGCTGTGTTTTCTCACCATGGCAGACGCCTTCCTGGCCACTTTGATTGGGTCTCCTCTGTTGGTGATGGGCATCTCCGCTCTGTCCATGATATACAGACAGGCATCCAGGACTCCATAGTCAAACTAGAAACAACCAAATATTTAAAAAAGTGTCTACAGCTGGCATTACAAATTACAAAATGCAACATAGTGACTGTATGAATCGAATTGTAATCTGTTGTGACATGATCATATTATGATCATATTAACTTTGTCTTCTATATCTATAACCATAGATTTTAGGAGTTTTTTGTATTGTTCGCATGGTTTGAATAATAGACATTATTGTTTGCAGTTTTGAAGAAGTGTGTTTTTCTGCCAGTAATATAATTGCTGAAGCAGGCATGGCTGCTTCAGGTTTCACTAAGCTGAATATTATACTTTTTTTTGCCCCTGTAAACTGAAATATTGGCTTTGGTCTTGATTTTATAGATCAAAATATTGATTTTTATTGTAGTATCTTTGGCAGATTGGGAACTTATACAAGCTTTCACTCTTTTTTTAAGAAAGGTTTTCTATACCTGTCCATAGTTCCAGGTTCTCTCAGACACGTCATCGTAGGCTCCGTGGTAAATGATTCCCATCTCGTTCATCACACACTCGTCCCTCTCTTCCTCGTCATCCAGAAACACTGCGTCAGCTGAGGAAAACAGCACATTTAGCCCATTAAGACACATTAAACAGGCATATCCTATGCGAGTTTGCGTCAACACCCCTTTTTTCTTATTTCTAGCGTCCTCCTTCATCTTCTTTTAGGCTACGTTTACACGTACACGGGTATTTTTAAAAACGGCGACATTTCCCTTCGTTTGTGCCCTTCGTTTACACGCAAACGGCGAATTCGCCTCTGAAAACGATTCTTTCTAAAAACTCCGGCAAAAGTGGAGATTTAGGAAAACTCCTGTTTCGCGTTTGCATGTAAACTGAGAAAAACGGAGAAATACAGAGTTTCAGGCAGCCGACGTCACGTGCCAAAAGTGCGCACAATGTTTACATTTGGCTATGGTGATCATAGACATGATATACGTATATTATGTCTATAATGGTGATGATCATGGATGCATTCACAGTAGCAGTCGCATTTCTGTCCATATGTTTGCATTTTCAATTACAGCAGCTTTTTTATATAGAGGAGCAGAGATGAATAAGGGCTCGGAGGTCAGTCTCCTCCCTCCAACACAGAGAGCCAGCACCGCTTGGGTCCGACCTGGGCAGACTGCTGTCTGGTTTGGCTTCTGATTGGCTTGCATGGTGTTCTCCTTCTTCCTACCCCACCGCCCATAGGCTTGGGGTAGTTATGATGGCGCTCAACGGCGTATTTATGCGGGTTGATGTAAACGGAAACTTTTTTGAAAACGATGCCGTGTGCACGCTGTTATTTTGGAAAACGGAGGGAGGGAAATATTTGTTTCTCAAAATACCCGACTACGTGTAAACGTAGCCTTACTGATGCCTAAGAAAGAGTGCACACCCGAAATGCATTGCATAGGTTAATGTATGCATGTATGTTTACTGAGTCATTATTTGTTGGTCAGTTGCTCTTAATGTGCTTTTTATTTTCTAGAGCTGAAAGGCCTCCACCCACTTTTTTGGCATGCTGAGGACAAAATTCAGGTGTTACACCAGCCTCTGTGTTTGTGGACCTACTCTGTATCTTGGATAGGCCTACTTCAGCCTGCCAAAACATATACTTGTGAAGTTTGAGTCATAGTGAAGTCTGAGTATATTTTTACAAAATTACAATACCAGTACCCTTACAGAGGAAGTGATAGCACGAAAATGATTAATTTAATATCTGTCAAGTGAGTTAAATAATTCATAAACTGTGATCCACTCCTCTTACATCACAGATTTTAGGGGTTAGATAACTCACACTGCTGCTTTGATTTAGTTCGCTGTAAAACTGAGTATCACTACTGAGGCCTTGGCTGACCTCTACGTTGAAAGAAAGAAGTTCAAATGTGGAACTGAAACCCAACTCAACTCATAGAATTAAAATAAAAATATGTTTTAACAACACATTTCCAGCTCAGTAGTTGAATAACTTTTTTGAAAATGTCCCAATGCATGGCTGAGACTAAAACCAACCTGCCACCCAGGGATTGAAGAGGATGTAAACATCTCTGCTCTTCTCCCGCCTGGTTCTGCGGATGCCGTAGGGTGTCACCACGGCGACGTACAGGCGGTACTTCCCCACGTGGCAGTCCGGAGCCGGGGTGATGCCCATGGTGACCACGTTGTTGGAGCTGTCCACGACACGGCCCGCCCATGAGCTTTGACGCTCCTTGGTGGGAAAGACGGGTATGTAGGTGCCCTTGCTGTACTCAGGGCTGGACCCTGGATGTGAGAATGTGAGACAGTACGAGTTGAATGACATTACATTGAGAAATAAGAGTGGTGTTCAAGTTGAATGAAGCCACCTTGACTGGAGGGTAATTTAAAATGAGCACCTGATCGGTATTTTTAACATAATCACTTCAAAATCGGTGAAATCACTTCATTTCTTAAAGTAGAAGGGACAATCCAGTTTTCTTTATTGAGACGGGACAACGTACAACAAAGTAACACCTAAGGGGCAACAGGATGGAGTCTTTCGTAGAGTTTGATCTTCGTTTGACACTGACAGCATCTAAAGATCCCATCTGCTTGACGTTTTTATTGGAAGCACGTTCCAGTTCCAGGAGTATCTATAGTCTCACAACATGTTGTCTTGTCTTGCACTCTGCAAAGTTACCTGCCCTGGCTTTAACGAAGTTCTGGTGTTTTTATCTTCACTGGTGGGAAAACCTAACCCTGTGTGTGGCAGTGAGCAACCCTACTTAACTTCACCCCGATTAAAACAAATAAATCTTGGTCTGAGTGGACAATTTGCTTGTGTCATGTTACATAATTTCTGGGTAATGAAGTCCTTCAAGCTGTTTACGCTTGTAACAGTGTATGACCATGTGATCCACAGGTGATTAAAAACAACCTTTTCTGCAGGATTGAGAGTTCTCCCTCACACTACAGAATGCTGGATCTCACCAATGACAAACTCCACAGCGAACTTGTCCTCATTGGGTTTGTAGGGCCGGTTGAAGGTGATCTTGATCTGGAACTCCTGTCCTCTGCGGACGATGAGGAAGTCAGAGCCGTACAGGCTTGTGTGGTGCTCCATCTTGTTGGTCTCATCTGGCCTCTTCAGCATGTCCACCTCCCAGATGTCCAGATACTCTGGATGGACAGAGAGCAAGAGAAAAACAGATGGACATAAAACAGATTTACATATACAAGCAGAAAGAAACATGAAAAACTTCACCAGTTGAACTGAAAGATTCACAGCCTTTGCATTCACTAAAATCGATATGTTTGAATGTACTGATGAGCACAAACGGAAGCTGTGATGTAATGGATACTTGTGATTTTTTCCATTAAAGGGTTTGTCACGCAGCAGATTTTTTGGGAAAACCTATGAACAGATATCCATGAAATTTTTGTTGACAGACAGATCTGAGCCATGGAACAACTGATTTTGTTTTGGTAAGCATTAAGACCCGGGAATTCTGCTATAAATATGAGCATTGATTCCAAATTGATTGATCCAAATCTGTGTGGCCACACTGATCTATGAAGTCTGTCCATCAGCATCTGTTGTTAATAATTTTTAATCATTTTGAGGGTCTGTTTGCTGATGACACCTCCATCTCTGTTGGCTTTGTGTCCGTTTTGAAAGACATAAAACTACAGAGAACCTGAACTTTTTCAAACTGACAGAGACGTCACTATTCATTTAGTCAGTGGTTCAAAGTGTCTTCATGTTGACATCCATGTTGGTGCATCCAGATTCTGACATTGCACCAAAGGAAATCCAAAACAAATGGGCAGACGTGCTGCAGACTCTCCATCAGATCTCGCACAGAGGCTTAATGGTTTGTTCGCAGGGTCAAAAAATCAGTCGCTTTTGCATTTATGTGTTAAAAATTATTTCTTTGGGTGTAACAGCAAGACAGAAGAAGTCGTCCAGGTGCCTTAAAGATATTTTACAGTCTAGAAATCATGCCGAGGCACAAAAGGACCAATTCGAAAAATTGAGTTGTAGATGGGCCTATGTAGCCTATCAAAAAGCTTCAGTGGTGCTGTGTGTAACCCCTCCCCTAACACACCTACACACACATCCCACCAAATCCACCACTATTCTTGGCAGTCTTCTCTGTCAGTATGACAATCAATCAACCACAAAAACCCCAGTCACTGCATTCATAAACTCAACTGTCACAGCTGGATATTTTTACGATAAGACAGAGCGGAGCGTGACGACAAGCTCCAGGAAGTCGGTGTCTGTTTCACAAAAACTTTCTTCTTTGGATGTCATTCATGTGTCAGTCATGTGCAAAGTCTACTGGAAACTGTGTCATTGTGGGGGAGAGGAATTATCTTAGCCTAGAAGAGCAGTGCTATCTCTGGATGTGTGCTCCAGCTGTTTCCTCCCCTTTTGCTTTCTTTTTCTTTTAAAGGAACACAATATTTTTTTTTTTCTGACTTACCAAAACTGAGACAAGATGTTCGTTTAACCTCTGTATGTCCACTCGTTCGATTTTACAGTTTTTTTCTCTCTTTTTGTCTATGCACATAAAATAGCAAATCATGTTGTTCTGCTGCTTTAACATGAAGGCAGGGCTTGTAAGTTTCCTTCGAAAGGCAGAGGGCATCGTGTGTGTATTCTTGTGCTCACTTTGGTGCTCTGTGGGAGAAACTGCCCTAAGTACAGGATGGCTAATTTGTGTAAACTACCTTTAGGCTAATCCAGCATGACAGAGCTGCCACAGCTTAGCCTTTTGGGTGTTGCATGTACTGTACACTGATATCACATGTACAGCAGCTTTCTATTATTCACTCCAGTGGTTTTCATAGTGGGGTTCAGGGACCCTCAGGGGTCCTTGAGGGGCTTCCCTCAGCAAAATGAGGAATGGTTTAATTTCACCATGATTTAATTCACTAGAAAAGTTATGATATGAAATTATTAATATAATTATTTTAACATTATGTTTTAATCTCCCCTCCCTGACTCTATTTTTCAGTGATCAAGTATGATATGCATACAATTTGATAGTTAATACAAACCAAATTATCTTTTTATATCGGGGTCTCGGAGCAAATAACTTCACATGGGGGTCCAGAACATGAAAATATTTTAAAAACCCTGCTTTAAACTGCAGGAGTCACAGTGATTCCAGCAACTCCCACAAATAGAAACAGAAGTGACTCCAGAAATTTGGAATACATGAACCATGCAACAAGGACATAAACATATCAGCACATTCTGCTCTGACACACAAGCTCACACGCTCCCAATATGTTTTCCTCACCAGTCAGAGGTGGATATCCTCTGGGTCCCGGTGCAACAAAGTAGTCATACTCAGGTATGTCTGCTGTGTCGGAGTTGGAGCTGGAGATGGGGACTGCGTTGCGGCCGCGGTTGGACACCTTGGGGCGGGGGCCAGAGGGGGCAGGAGGGGGAGAGGTGGGAGTGGCGGTAGTGGCTTGGTCAGACATGGTGGTGACAGGTTCAGGTTTCCCTCACAGGCCTGCGAGAGAGGAAGAGAAGGAGACTGTTGCACCACAAAAGCCTGTGAAAATTCTTATGGATGGCGACTTCAGTATCTGGCAAATGTGAAGTGTTTCTTGCAACATATTTACCGAAAGCAATGCCTAAGATTTGTTGAGAACACATACATTTTTATCATGGTCATCCTCAGTGATGGTAATAATTTGTGTTCAATCATATCTATGTGAAAAATACAGGAAAAAAAGGATAATTGTGCATCTTGAGTTCATGGTTCTTTAATATGTGTGTATCGGTGTGTCCCATCTGTTTAGCTGCTCACACACCCATGAAAATCCACACCTGGATTCATGTCAAAAGTTTGCATGTGAACAATTAGTAACTGCTGCCATCTTCCACTTGAAATAATAATAATAAGGCTTCAGTTTC
>NC_043997.1:12183203-12225581 GCF_902150065.1 Myripristis murdjan
TGCACAGTCAAATAACTTTTAGGAGTACCAAGAAATGCATTTGCATCTTTACATCTAGGTATAAAAAAAAAAAGAAAGCAAGAAAGAAAATGCACAGTTAGCTATATGTGCCCATTAAAACTTACAAAAACTTGTGAAGGAGGTGTACAACAACAGCAAAACTTTTCAAATGATTTGTATTTATCAACAAATGTATTGGCATGTTCACATCTGTGTCTTATAAAAAGAAAAAGTTCTTCATGTGGTTTTGTTGCAGAAACCGCTTTAGAGCGTGCACAACAACAGCAGAGCAAAGCCATCGTCATATCTAAGAGATACTTGAAAACGCTGGGGTAGCTTTAAAAGCAGAGCGCACGCACCTCAGGGTTAGACAGAAGAGAAGCTGCTGCTGGTCGGAGTTGGTCCTCAGCGTCTGAGTCTCACACCGTCTGCTGCTGCTCCGATTGCAACTCCTCTGCTTCTGCTTATATACAGGGGTTGAGAGGAGCTATCCCTGTGTGTGTGTGTGTGTGTGTGTGTGTGTGTGTGTGTGTGTGTGTGTGTGCGTGCGTGTGCATGTGTGTGTGAGTAAGACCTTTGCAGGGAACAGCGGTCTCCTGGGTGTAGCTGGTCAAGCCAACTTGGGAACAGGATGTGGAATCTATCATGTCTGTCGAGCCAACAGTGTAACGGGGCCAAGCAGACAAAGTCACTCGTCATCTGCTGATTCTCACACTGATGTTGTGCTCAGCAGCTGGCAGAGGTGAGAGAGTCTGATATGCATGCAGAGTGGATGCACTGAGGGCAATTATCTTTATTTCGGCAGAAAAACCGAAGAGAGCGTGAGGAGATCCTCAGTTGACTCACCTATTGCAAAATGTATGTCCCTGTGTTTTAGCAATAAAAGAATTTCCAAAATGGAGTTCTACCCATGGCTCAATTATTACTACAACCATGACTAATACTACCACTACTACTACTGCTCTACTATTAAGTTTCATTAATGAATTTTACTTTCCATATTCATTTTTCCAGTGATGCTGCTCCTGCTCTCTCCAGTGTGTGCAAGTGCACATGAAATTGCCATTTCCTCATTGCGGCTCATTCAATTTCACATCCACCGTACTTAACGTAATTTCTCAGATGGAACGGTAATACAAACATGATAGGGAGTGGCTCTGAGATTAAGCCCAAGATGAGAATGCATATAAGATGTCATCAGGGTCTTTGTTCAGAGCTGAACGGAGTCAGTGTGTTGTTAACTCTGCACCACAAATAACAGCCCATGAATAATGCATGTGCATATTTCCTATGCATTTATTCAATCGCACAGCTGTCTGCAATGGAAGGCCAAAATACATGTCAACACAGTCATTTTATTGCCTCTTAACATGGAATAAAAATATGTGTTAAAGTGGCACTTTG
Organism: Myripristis murdjan; assembly: GCF_902150065.1. Lineage (NCBI taxonomy): Eukaryota > Metazoa > Chordata > Actinopteri > Holocentriformes > Holocentridae > Myripristis > Myripristis murdjan. The sequence continues at coordinate 12,184,608 of NC_043997.1, forward strand.
CCCCGGGTCATTACGTTATCAAGCACTTCAGCCAATGATGTTCCATATATTTGCATTTCTTTACATATGGCTTGTCCCATCAGTCTTTAATATATAAAACATAACATTGTAGTCACTAACAACATCGCCTGCCTATTAGCATAGCATTTTAACATACTACAAAATATGCATTGGTGCCTACATAATGTATGATCCACTTCACTAAAAGAAATGCAGATATGAGCATCTCTGGCTGAGCTGCTTGAAGACACCATAGTAAGTGTTAAGACGTAATAAATGGCTATATTGACTAATATTTTGCGACATGGTTATGATCATGGCCTGATCATGGCCATGAAACTGGCCTTCAATAGTCCACAACTACAGAAATATAATCACCAGCGCTGATAGAGAAAACATGACAGTAAAATAACAGTTTAATTAAGCCGAATTTCCCTCTACAACAAAAACACATGCACTGCCAGTGTTTAAAATGGGTGATGTTCTTGTAATGTATCCAAAGAGGAACTTTATTGGCACTGCGACCCTCACAACAACCAAAACCAGGACCAAAAGGGAAAATGGAAACTAAAAATACCCCCCCCAAGCACCGCTGCTAAATAAAATCACAAAGGGACCACTGTGTGTGTGTGTCACTATTTCTTATATCCAGCACTACCACTTATCTTCTTGATGAGCCAGTCAGTGCCACGGCCAAACCAATCAGCAAACGCCAAAGCAAATTTCTACATTACATTAAGCAGAAAAACAGCTCGAGTGTGGATAGTGGAATTTTTGATGGCTGGAACGTGGGTTTGTTGATGATATGGTGTCTTTTACACACCGCTGGACTTACACTGCAAAGCCCCGTACTTGGAGGGAGGTATTGCAGCAATAAACAGTAATTCATCTGACATTTACAAAAGCCAGCTCACATGTAAATGTCACCCATCGTGGTTACATTCAGCGAACATTAAATAGACTACAAAACAAGTCTGTTCGGGTTAATGGCGCCAAATCAATACGACCGATCCAGTCCTTTCCATAAACACAGGTTTGTTTTTATTAACCATGACTGCTGCTGAGGAAAGGCTGAATCATAAAGGATGTGAACTAATGTGTGTGTGTGTGTGTGTGTGTGTGTGTGTTTTCCGTCATGGTACTGACTGGACTGGGCATCAGGACATGTTGTACCATGTATGCAGCCAGGGACACTGGGTAGTTCGGACCGCTGCCGTGTTGAAAGGGCGCTGGCTGCACGAGGCAGTGATTGAGTTATGACTCCACACTTCACTCCAGTTTAGGCCATGATGGATAACAAACGAGAATCATTAAAAGTTTACAGGCAACTTGGGAGGTGTGCAGATGAGAGTTTTAATAACCATCGAATTCATATACATTTTAACCAACTGAGCACTAGACTCAAAACTGATTTCTCACTGTTGTGTCTCTCTTACAATCTTACAAAATTGCTACATAATTAAGGCAATGCACATATAGCTCTAAATAAAGAGGCACTAAATAAAGTCCATATGCACAGGACAAGTCCCCCGATCCATACGACCACATAGGTTGTTTGTTGTGGATTGTGTTAGGGGTTTCAAACTCATACAAGGTACCATAGTCCGGAGTCCACATGGTGGTGAAATGTGCATGCTCACCTCGGCTGCTAATCCACAACACTATATTTGTGTCTCTCAAAACAGCTCCTAAAATAACCCTTTCACTGCATAAATGAATGCAAACAAAATGGATAATGTGAATATTGAAAACAACAAGTCCTGGTACCCATTTCTTAAGGAAACTCAACGACACATTTTGTTGTTATTTTCCTATTTGAACTGGAAAGTAGATCCGGCAGGTGGAATCTGCAGGAAACTTCCACAGCGTGACCTCGTGCCATGACCTGATGCTTTCTCAAATCAAATAAGTGTAATTGCACATACAAAAAAGGAGCATGTTGTTGTTTATGTGAGTATAATCCCTTTTGGTCTTGTGTGTTGATAGCTAAAAGTGTTTGGCTGTGCTGTTGTGTGCCAGTGAATGGAGAGGTGCTAATACAACACGGGGGAGCACTGACGAACTAATGAGGATATTACCACCACGTGGACTCACGTGACACCCAGGTATGTGTACAACCCCACACTACAAAGCCCACTTTTGCTTTAACCTCCACAGATTATAGCCTAATTTAACCACAAATTTGTATTTCTTTCAAAGGGCTAATAAAGTTGCTCAGTTGTAGGCTATAGTGCATTACCTTACAGTCGGTGCTGCAAGCCTTTGGACGGTGCACTAAAGTTAATCGTTATTCAGTTTGCCTACTACTGTCACATCCTCTTTTAAGCACAAAGACAATGTGTAATTTGAAGCAGGAACTTGTGACCACAAGGCTAGGGTTGGCCTGTATCTTTTAGCTGCTGAGAAAAGGAAACACCCACCTTACCACCTAATTTACTGTGTGAGGAGCTCTGCAGCTTTCACAGCACACCTCTCACCATCAAGCAGCTGATTAGGGCCTATTGGTGTCTCAGCATGCATATACAACTATATGTGTGTGTGTGTGTGTGTATGGATAAATCCTTGGTGCTATGTGTTGCGTTCATGCATACATCCTTGTCTGTGCTTTGCAAGCGTGTGAATGTTCATCTGTGTAGACACGGATGCCAACCTTTAACTTCCTGTCGTCTTCGGTGAGTGCACGTCTGGAAACCACAGACCCGTCACGTGACACGGTGGGTTTTCCACACTGACTTCTATCTGAGTTGTATCAGCACAGTGTACCTAAATCCTTAATATGAATCATTTGGTTATGGCGTATTTCTTGTGCTCTTGTGCAAGACTGATGTGGAAAGTCTTCCTGAAATAGATGTACTAGAACCAAAAAGAGGAAGAGGAAGGAGAAGAGGAAGAGGGCTGAGAGAGATGAGATGGAGACAAAGAGTGAAGACAGCAATCCAGTCACAAATGGTGGTGAGTTCCCTGTATACGAACAGCTCCTTCAGTACTTTGCCTACATTACTACTATGAATTTGAAGGTTATATTTCTGAGTGTAAAGTAGATAATGCAAGCATGTATGTTCTATTAGCAAAGGCATGTGCTTGTCGGTTCATAATTTGGCTTTTGAGGAAAACACAACTCAGTGTAGTCCAAAAGTGGAAATGTAAGATTGTAATGTAAAGTTGTAAAGTATCAACTTTTGTATCAGTTTCACAAATATTTCATAAATATTTGTGTACGGTCCTGGAAGATCAGAAAATAGAGTAGAAATGAGGATATCTGCACACTTAGTCAGTGCAAATTTCAATTTCATTTTCTTTTTTTTTTCATACTGACTAAGTGTGCAAATATCCTTATTTCAACCTGTCTAATGTAAAAAACTCAACTTAGTATCAATAGACTCAGATTAGCAGACCTTATCAGTGAGGGTTAGGGATTAGTTGATACAAAGCTGATACTGAGCCGATCATTAACATCTTCAACTCCTCTGCCATTCTCGTTGGTGAGTTTGACTTTGCTATGCAGTCGAGCTTTGTGCAAAAACCCACAAAGCTTTATTTTAAATTCTAGTGGAGGTCCCAAAGATCCCAAACATGTCCTGATGAGTTACAGGGAAACATGCAGAAAACGATGCACAAGACATCTGGGTATTTTCTTTTTAATGTTGCAGCCATAAAAAAATACCACGTTGGGTTTGAATATTTTGACTCATTATAAGTGTGATGTAGCTTCAGAGAAGTGTTGCAACCAGCAGATGCAGAATATATTTGTGACACTGTCACATGTACAATGGACAAAATGTTTTTTTCCTGTAACTTTGAAGCTACTTATAAGCAAACTTAAAGGAAATTGGAGCTCAAGGTTAACATTGGACAGTACAGATACATTATAGCAGGGGTGGGAAGATGCCTAGTTGATACTAAACTGAATATTAAGTTGAATGTTAACATTGGCCAGTCCATATGAAGTTTTAAAGAAAAGTGCTGACTAGATGGCTGATAACACCTTTAATTCTGTTCTGTGTCATTCAGCTTGTTCAGTAAGGTGCACTGAGGAAGTACTGCTCCCTGTCTTCACAGATGAGAGTCAGCCAGCCGCCACAATGGAGACACGACACACTCCTGCATCACACACCATCTCCCCACTTCTCCCAGAACTCAGACTGGTCTTGCTGGGCAGAAAGGGAGCCGGGAAGAGCTCAGCAGGCAACACCATTCTTCTGGGAGGAGCAGGCGGGTTCGAGAGCGGAAAGCCCACAGAGGAGTGCGTGAAAAGGCGAGCAGATGTGGCAGGGAGGCGGGTAACCGTGGTGGACACCCCTGGATGGGAGTGGTACTACCCGCTCAACAGCACGCCCAACTGGGTGAGGAGAGAAACTTTGCGCAGCGTGTCCCTGTGCCCTCCCGGACCCCACGCCGTGCTGCTGGTGGTGCGATCCTGCGCCTCAGTGACGGCAGACTTCACCAGCCAGATAAAGGAGCACCTGGAGCCACTAGGGAAGGGAGTTTGGGATCACACCATGGTGCTGTTCACCAGGGGGGACGAACTGGGCCTGGTGTCCATGGAGCAGCGAATCCTGAACAGTGGACCGGCGCTGCAGAATCTCCTCCAGACGTGTGGGAACAGATACCACGTCCTGGATAACAGGAGCAAAGGAGATGGGACACAAGTGAGAGAACTTATCAGGAAGGTGGAGGAGATGGTGGAGTGGAACAAGGAGGGAATCCGACATTTTGGGATGGATAATACAGTTCTGGTGAGGCTGGAGGCGGACGGGAAGAGGAGAGCGAGGGAGAGGAGGAAGAAGCAGAGGCAGATGGAGGCGCAGGTGCAGAGAGGGATGATCAGAGCTGCTCTGACAAGTGAGTTCTTCAGCATTTTCAATTTAAAGTGACTTTTTTTTTTTTTTTTTTTTTTTACAAAACTTAAATGTCCTCATTGTGAATGACAGCATATCATGAAAATCTCCATAAACACATCAAATAGATTTCAATGAATATTTGAGCTTGTTGAATGTGTTCTTATGAGAAAACATGAATTACTACACTGCAAAAACTCAAAATCTTACCAAGATTATTTGTCTTATCTCAAGTCAAAAATGTCTTATTTCTAGTCAAAATATCTCATTACACTTAAAATAAGACATGATCACCTCAGAAGTAACTTGTTTTTAGACAATTGTCTCTTGTTTCAAGTGAAAATTTGTTTGAAACAAGTGAAAATTTGCTTGTTTCATTGGCAAAATTTGTTTCTTGTTTCTAGCTAATTTTCACTTATTTCAAGTGAATTTTCACTTTTTCCACTGGCAAATTTTGCCAATGAAACAAGCAAATTTTCACTTGTTTCAAGTGAATTTTCACTTGAAACAAGTGAAAATTGTCTAAAAACAAGTTATTTCTGAGGTGATCATGTCTTATTTTAAGTGTAATGAGATATTTTGACTAGAAATAAGACATTTTTGACTTGAAATAAGACAAATAATCTTGGTAAGATTTTGCGTTTTTGCAGTGTACCTAATATGCACCTATGTTTCATCATAGCTAGAAGATTGTTTAATGCTAATAATAACTAAAACAATTAAAACCAAACTTTGTAACCTAAACCATGACCTTTTCCCAACCAAAACGGTCCTTTAGGTCGTTTTAGAGATGCTCCTGTGGGTCATGTTAGAGGTTTGGAACAAACCACCTATATAGTCATACAGGTTGGAGGACTTTTTGAGACTGAAATATAATAATTTCATGAGTTCTACTTTTTGTCCTGCCAGGCGACGGTCTTCAGGCCTCAGAGATTAACACCCGCCAGTCGTTCTTAAAGGCTCCTCGGCGTCTTCCTGAGCTCAGACTGATTCTGCTGGGAGAGCGAGAAACGGGGAAGAGCTCAGCTGGAAACACCATCCTACGGGGCTCAGGCCTCTTCCAAACAGGGACGGTAACAGAGGAGTGTGTCCGCCAGCAAGCGGAGGTGGCCATGAGACTGGTGACGGTGGTGGACACCCCGGGCTGGGAGGGGGGTGTAGCAGGTGCCACACCAGAGAGGGTGAAGAGGGAGATCGAGGCCAGCGCGGCTTTGTGTCCTCCGGGGCCCCATGCACTCCTGTTGACTCTGCGGGTGGACACGCTGGTGAGGGTGGGGCCTGTGAGGGAACATTTGGAGCTTTTGGGCGAGGGTGTATGGAGACACACTGTCCTGTTGTTCACCCACGGGGATCAACTTCGAGAAGGGGTGGATATTGAGCAGCACATCCAGAGCGGAGGCAAGGACCTGCAGTTGTTGCTGGAGAAATGCAGCGGCAGGTATCACGTTATAAGCAGCGGAGACGGAGGAAGCAGAGGCTCCACACAAGTGACAGAGCTCTTGGAAAAGGTGGAAAAAATGGCCGCGACCAACAGGTGTGAGGCTTTCTCCAGCCTGGTTCAGGAGGTTAAGGATCTTAGCTGGCAAAGGAACGAGAAGTTCAACCAGCGGCTGAAGGAGATCGGAGACAAGATGCTTCGCCAGGAAACGGAGTTGAAAAAGATGCGGGAGAGAGAGATGAAAAGCATCAGGTGGTTCTTCGACAGGAAGAGGAAGGTGAAATCACCCGGGAAAGCGGACATCGAAAGGGAGGATGATGAAGATGAGGACAGGAGGGGCGGTGAGAGGAAGAATGAAATCGGAGAGCTTGAGGAAAGGATGAGATGGCTGACAGAGGATAAAGAGAGAGAGATCCAAGATCTCAGCGCCGACCACGACAGAATCCTCGCAGCGCTGCACCTGAGAACCCAAGAAAGGGACGAGGCATTGCGCAAGCTGGAACTAAAAGAGACAGAGATTGACGAGCTGAAAGAAAGGATTGAGGAGCTGCAACTGAAGCTGATCGATGTTGAATGCACCAGTGTGGAAAACGAGCAACAGAGGGAGGCCGCAATTGCAGTCTGGCAACAAGAGAAGATGAACGAAGTGGAGAATTTGACAAAAACGATAGAGCTATACAAGAAAGAGGAAGCAAAGTGGATAGAAGAAGTTGAGTCTTTACAAGCAGAAATAAATAACTCCAAAAGATGCTATGATGAGGTCATTTTACAGCATAAGAGAGAAGAGGAGAAAAAAGCACAAGAAACAAAACAAGAGATAGCAGAGATAGAGCAACAGCTGATAACAGAGATGGAGAGAAAACTACAGGAAAAGGAGAAAGAAAGGGAAGAAATGAAACTTGAGATGCAGAAAGCATTACAGGAAAAGCAGACAGCTCTTGAGGGCATAAAACAGCATGAAAAAGATATGGAGAGAAAACTAAATGAGAAAGTAGAGGAGATGAAGTCACAACATCAGAGAGAAATCCAGATAAAAATGCAAGAGAAAGACAAAGAAGTAGACGACATAAAACTGCGATGTGAAGCAGAGATGGCCAGAAAATTGAACGAAACAGAAAAACTGATGGAAGCAAAGAGAATTCAACACCTGGAAGAAACTGATAGAAGGCTCAAAGAAAAGGACAAAAATATGGAAAGGGTCAAACAACAGCATGCTGAAGAAATAAGGGACATTCAGCAAAAAAGCCAAAGAGATATTAAAGAGCTGACAGAACAAACTGAAAAAGAAATCAGGGAAAAATTGCAAGCAAAAGAGGGAGAAATAGTAGAGTTAAAGCAAAAGCATGCTGTCCAATTAGAGGGAAAAATGCAGGAGTATGAAACGGAGAAGGAAAGGTTTCATCTACAACAGGTAACAGAAGTGGCACAAAAAATGCAAGAGAAAGATAAACAGTTGCAAGAGTTAAAAGAAGAGCACATTAATGAAATGGAGATACAACTGCAAGAAAATGTAAAAGACAAGGAAAGGATCATTTCAAATCACAAGAAAGAGATGGAGCAAAGACTGGCAGAGAAGGAAAGCGAGATTGAGGACATGAAGCGCCACGTAAAAGACATGGAGGAAAACTTGGAAAGAAAAGAAGAAGAGCACAGAAAAACTATCCTTAATCACAAGGAAGAGATAACGCAAAGACTGGGAGAGAAGGAGAGAGAGATTGAAGAGAAGAAAATGCATGTGCAAGAGGTACAAGAAAAACTGCAACAGAAACAAATGAAAGAAATGGATCATTTGAATTACGTGAAAAACACCGAGCAAAAACTGGAAGAAAAAGATAGAGAAATTGTAGAGATGAAACAGCGTGTAAAGGAAATGAATGAAAACCTGCAGAGGAAAGAAGAAGAGAAGGGACAGGTTATCCTAAATCATAAGAAAGAGGCAGAGCAAAGGCAAGAAGAGAAAGAAAGAGAGATTGAGGAGACAAAAAGGCTCGTACAAGAAATGAAGGAAAAACTGCAAAAGAAAGAAGAGGAGAGAAAAACAGATCTGTTAAATTATGAGAAGAAAATGGAGCAAAAACTAGGAGAAAAAGAAAGAGAAATTGAAGAGATGAAACAACATCTAAAGGAAATGGTGGAAAACTTAAAAAGAGTAGAAAAGGAGAAGGGAGAGATTATCAGTCATGAGAAAGAGACAGAGGAAAGACTCAGGGATAGAGAAACGGAGATGGAAAAGTTGAAACTACAGCTTTTAAATGACATGGAGAAAAACCTCAAAGACAGAGAAACTGAGGTAGAAAGTATAAAACAACAAGCCGACTCCAGGGAACAAAGATGGAAGGAAGAGCAGACAAAGAGGGATGAAGAAGCGGAACAAAAGATCAAGGCACTGAGAGAAATTATTGATCAGAAAACACAAGAAATAGCACAGGCACAGTGTTTGGTTGAACAGAAAGAGATGGAGATAGGTGAGGTGAAGAGGTCGTGCGCGAGCCACTTACAAGAAATCGAACAGCTCAAAGAAAACGATAAAAACAAAACGTCCAGCCTCACTGAAATACAACAACGTCACACAGAGCAAGAGAAGAAAAGAGACGCTGAGATGGCGGGAAAACTGCAGGAGAAAGAAACGGAGATCGATAGCTTGAAGCAGAAAGACAAAGACAACGAGAGAGAGATTGTCCATCTAAAGCAAACGATCGAGCAGACAAAGTCACAGCTGAAGGACTTGAACAGCAGGATGGAAAAGGAGATGACCGATATGATACAGGGGCATGAGAGGGAGATTGTACGAATAAATGAGAACATGGAGTCCATTGTCAAAGAGAAAGAAAGCGATCTAAAGCGTTTGCAGCATGTGGTGGAAGAAAGCCAGCGACAGATTTCGGACATCACCAAAAAACACGAGGAAAGCCAAAGGACGGTCAAGGATCTAAATGAGGAAAACGAGAAGATGAGAATTGAAGCGAACAGCCTCAAAACGAAGTGTGAGGAGCACAAGAAGGAGACTGAATCACACAGAAATGCGGCAGATACTAGAGAGGAAGAGGTTAGAAAACATCTCAGTGGTTACGAAGAGCAGATAAGGACCAAGGAATCTGAAATCCAAAGCATTCTCAACGAGCGAGATTTGGCGGTCAGTGCTCTGAAACAGACAAACGAAGAGCTGAGGAGAGAGATGGAAAAGATGAAGGAGAGGGAAGGTGAAAATGAGAAGCAGCTGAGCGAGTTGAAGGAGCATTATCAGAGGGAGATGGTGGAGAGACAAAACGAGCTGAGTAAGAGGAGGGAGGTGACCGAAGACGAATTCTTGAAACGGGAGAGGCAGATCACAGCAAGGGAACGGGATCTAAATAGCAGCGTAGAGGAACTGAGCAAACGAGGGCATGAACTCGATGCGCAACAGGAAGAGATGATTAAAAAAGAGGAAAAGCTGGAAAGTAAGGAACAAGAACTTCAGAAATGGGAAGCGAATCTAGAGATCAAACAGAAGGAGCAGAAAGTAAAATACGACCAAGATATGAACCGCAGGGCAGAGAATATCGGCAACAAAGAGAGGAAGCTGGAGAACTGGCTTGGGGCACTGGAGAACAAACAGGAAGAGCTAACCTCTCATGGTCAAGACCTCCAGAAGAAGGTAAAGGAGCTCAAAGAGTGGGCAAAAGGATTGGAAGATAAGGAGGAATACCTAAGAAATGAAGAAAAGGAGTTGCTCAGTTGTAAAGCCGAGTTACAGACACAAAATGAGCATATGAACTCTAAAGTGGAGCAGCTAAATGAAATGGGGAAAAAAGTGGCAAAGCTACAGGAAGAACTTCAGAACAGAGAGCAGGATTTGAAGGTTACGCTTAAAAAACTGAGCAAATGGGAGCAGTGTCTTGAAAAAAGAGAGAAAAGGATAGAAAAAAGCGAGCTTGGTCATGGAAATAGTAAAACAGAGCTCGAGCATTCAGATAGAGATCTATGTAATGGACAGAACGAGCTTGACGATGATGTTTTTGGCGGACAGAAATCAAACTTGGCAGTCCATGGAAAGAATTTCTTTAATATGGACGCTGCAATTGACAGCCAAGGAGACGATGCCCATGTCATGTACCAAGAGGTCAGGCTGGTGGACGAGCAGGAAAGGAGGGAAGAGGGAAGAGGAAAAGACTCGGACAGAGGCGGAGGCTCAAAAGATAGGGAAGATCAGAGGATAAAAACAGCGTCGTCAGCTGCAGGGAGCAATTACTGTCAGCTTGAAACACTAAAAGAGGTAGAAACGACAGAGAAAAAGGAAGGGATGAAAGGGAGAGCGAAGGGAGAGAGGAAGAAGAGGGACATGAAGAAAGCAGGAGAGGAAGTGGTGGATGCAAAGGTCATCAGCAATTTCAACTTGTTATCTCCAAGTCAGGGCCACAGAGTCGCAAACAACAAACGCTCCCCTGGGTCAGAATTGAGGGTGGTGTTGCTGGGAGAGACCTGGTCGTCCCGCCACCCAAAAACAGTCACCGTCCTTGGCGGAGAGTCGCCACACCCAAATGGATCTAGCTCCTCCGGGCCTTGGAGAGGTCAGATCGCAGGACGGTGTGTCGCCGTTGTGGAACCAGCGAATCTCAGGTGGCGGGACGGGCCAGATCCAGCAGACACGACGCAGAGGAAGTCGATTCTAGATAGCGTCCCACTTTGTCACCCAGGACCCCACGCTCTCCTCTTGGTTATACCGGCGTTCCTGACCTGCACACCAAAGTACAGGAGAGCGGTGGAGGACCACATGAGCCTGCTGGGGGAGGAGATCTGGCAGCGGACCCTGGTGCTGTTCACCTGGGGGGAAACTTTAGGGGAGAGCGTCGAGCAGCATATCCTGCGGAACGGGGTCCTAATGGGGCTTGTAGAGAAATGTGGAGGGAGGTACCACGTACTGACCAGCAAAAAAAGCAGCTCTCTGATTGAGGGACTGTTTGAGAAGATAGAGGATATAGCAGCATCAAACAGCTGAGAGCAATGTTTGGTTTAGAGCTGCATGATGAGACTAAAAGGGGAAGAGACAGCATGGACAAAACCTTTGTACAAAAAAATAGTCTGTGTATGAATTTGTCATTTATGGTTAAATAAGATGCTATTAAAATTCATGTGAACATCTGTAATTAAGTTAAGTGATGTCCTCCATCCTGTTTACTGAATGATTTCTTTATACATGAATTACTTGGCTAAGAGTGGAAATTTGTGTAAGTTTTGAAAGATTAGTGAATACAGATAAACACTGAAGTTGAATTTTTCAGTTGAACCACTGCTGTACTGGAGAAAATCTGTTATAAAAAGTCATTCAGTCTCATGTTTAGTATTTATGTCTTTTTTTTTTTAACAAGTGAAAAAATCTGCCAGTGGGATGAGATAATCCCACTTGTTTCTGGACTTTTCTTGACTCAAGTGTCCTTTTCTTGATACTATTGGGCTGAACTGCCTTATTCTGCCTTGTTTTAACATATTTATATACGTTATTTATGCATTTATACCTGCAAAATTCCTGAAACAAGTGCCATTTGTTTGAGAGTTTTGATGTGACTGGCACTGATGGCGTGACTTTCCAACTTTCTCCACAAGATGGGGACCTTGTGTCACTCTACGGCTTATCTTCTGAACACCAAGGCAATCAGTGCTGAAAGTCTTCCATGACAAGGAGTTGATGGTGAAAGTGTAGTGAAGCTAGTCAAATTTTACCATGTTTTACAATTTTCTGTTGTACATGGACATTTTGAAAGGAAGAACACACAAAGCTTTGACTAGCAGGCCCCATGCTCCATCTTGACTGGAGGCATTTCAGGAGAACCAAACTGTCTCGCAATTATAACCCCGGGGAGTCTCCCGCATGCTGAGAGGACTGCTTTGACAAGTAAATTATGACTCTTGATGAGAGGAGTATGGCTTTCTCAGAATGCAATTTTTGACAGCCAGGAAAATGTGGGGGGAAATACAACAACTTCTATCATCGGCAGAGCCAGATACAACATCCAAAAACACTCATGTGCAATCAGCAGGCTAATAATTATGGAGTGTGAGTGCTGGCCCGTATCTAACGTAGCAGCAATGTTTTTTAATCTATCCATTCAATATGAGCTGCGTTTAGAGGCAAGATGAAAGGGTGTTGTGTCAAGATGGATCCCTGCTTCTTTGATCATCTCTGCAGGGAGCGCCTATTTTCGAAGCATTTGGGAGAAATGAAAAAAGTTTAAATAATTTTCCTTTAGTGGTGTCCAACACAATCTCAGTTGTAATTTGTTAAAAGTAACACAGAAATCCCTTTGATTTTCAGATCCCTCGGTTTACCACACAACATGGTTTATTGATCACAGACACAGATTGACTTTATAGTGCATGATTCTTCGCACAGTGATTTAAAATACGCAGACCCGGTCTTTCTCGGTGGGTTTGAAATGATTTAGGCGATGATTTACGCTGTGTTGAGAATTTGTACTTCCCTTGTATGTAGTTTTAATTATATTTTCGCTAAGTATATTTTTGTTTATGCACCTCAGTAGGATGACCTGATTATCAAAAGATTAAATAGACCGAAATCATGCATCATGTATCATGCATGAAAAAAGACATTACGACTCCCAGGATACGCATTCAGAATGTTATCTAGCCTAATAAACACACACAGCTCTGACACACACTCTCCCCAGGTAACAGCGATGACCACAACATGCCGTATCTGCAAGGTCAAAGGTGAATCCTTGCTCCACATCCATATTGTCCCTCTGATTGGTGCAAACAGTGAATGATGGAACCACTCTTGGGCACTCATTTTGGTTTTAGCTGGCATTAGTTCAGATTAAGCCACCACGGTAACCCTAATTTTGCTTTATTTGGGGCCTTTTACGTCCTGAATGAGGCTTTTTGGAGAATATTGATGGGGCCACATTTACATGAACTAATAGACAGGAACAGCACAGTCAATCATGTCCACAAATGTTGGAAACAAAATTACTAGGCTGTGCTAAAACAGAAGTTAATGGTTTGACTGATTTCTATTAAGGCTTGTGCACTCTCATTTGAATAATGGTCTTTCCAACAGTGTTTTTCTTTCCTGTACTTGACCCAGGAAGGAAATAAATGTGATTCCGCTTTAACACTTCCATTAATATTCAAGTGGTTTTAATACTCTGGGTTTATTTCTGACTCACCATAATTATTAGAGCAGTCTGGTGCGAGGCTGGTGTTAGTTTATGATAAATCATATTTTGATTGTGCATTTGGACGGCGGTGGAAAAAACTGACGGGTTTCATTACAAAACACAATATATCCATTTTGGGGGAAAACTGCTACTTGGAAGGCGGTGTTTCACAGATTGTTCTGTCTTATCTTGTGGACTTGAGATGATTCACAACTTTAATTGCAACCCAGAAACTGCCTTTCTTGCATGTGTGCAATTATTTTGTAAGAGTATGAATCAATTTGTTTCTAATGGTGGACAGCTCATTTTGCATGAAAGTCTCCATTTGAGTCACAGCAGTGGTTTGATTCTCTCTCTTTTACTTCTCCTTTTGTGTGTGTTCTCTGTATTTTGAAAATTTTCATCTCCGAAAAAAAAAAAAAAAAATCTGCACAGAAAAGTTTGTTCATTTCCTCTCGTGGCGACATCGCAGCTCGGCCGGGCTGTGGCAGGCACAGAAGTGGCGATCGTCGTGGTGGACGGGGGGGTATTTTCATGATGATATGGAGCCTGCCTGCAAAGGTCAGTGCTGGTCTCTCAAGGGTGAGGATTTATATTGAACCTGATGGACCATGAGGAGGCCCTTATCTAACCCCTCCACCTCTTCCACTTCAGTCACCCCTGAGGAGGTACGTTGAGATAGCGTTACATTTTTTGAATTAGATAACTTGCTTGCATGGCTATATAAACCAACCCATGGTCCCAGGCCCTGTACCCAAAATAGCTATTGCGTAAGAGAGGGGCACAAAAACACCAAACATAATGCCAGTGCAGCGGGGCAGGAGGCGGCCATGTCTACTGGTGCAGATGTTTAAACTTCAACTCCTGAAACTTGGTGACTATTAACGTACAACAAGGAAATAACAGCTTTTATACAAGAAGGCACTCACTACAGAACCAATATGATCTGGTGGTTTTGGTTCTGTTTGCACAAAGCCACATCTGCTTGTCAGTGCCATTTTTGACCCACGATCACTCTGCCCAATCAGTGTTATCATGTTCGGAAACTATGACTTTGAGCTGAGCCCCATTCACCACTTCGTCCTTTGACTTCAAAAGTTATTCAGGTCTTTTTTGGCCCATGATCAACTTCCCTGCATGGTTTTGTGATGTTAGGTGCATATCTATAAAAAAAAAACAAAAAAAAAAACAGCCCCGTTGTTGGTAAAATGCCAACAACAGGGCTTGACATGACAATGTAGTCATAGTCATGTCAAGTCAAATTTATTTAGAAATCACATTTAAAAACTGCTACAGCTGACTAAAGCGGTGTGCAAAGCCAAAATCTAAAAGTTAAAATAGTATTAAATGTAATAAAATATTATAACAATAATAACAACAGGAACATGCCCCTGTCTGGCCATTCACCTAGGAACTTGGTCAGTGACCTATGTTCAAACTCCCCACTGGATTTTGTGATGTCACGTGGACACATTTGGAAACCGTGGCTGTTTCTGACAAGCCCTCTTGAGCCAGACTGGCCCAAAAAATGTTTTATGCCTTCCCCTACCTATAACCAACTTTCCCACCAAGTTTCATACGAATCTGGCCGGTACTTTTCTAACTATCCTGCTTACAGACGGCGAGACGGACAGGGGCGATCCCATTAACCCCCTGCCGGAGGTTTCATCTCCTTGGCGGAGGTAATAACAGCAGTGCTAAAAAGCGAAAAAGGTTTTCTTTCTACACTGGAAAATAGATCAGTATTCTCCATACAGCACTGACTAGGCCTATTAAAGGAACACTTTACACAACTCTTAAAAACAACACAAATCCATTTGAAAAGTCTTGGTCCCATTTCAGCCAATCCCATAGCAGTTATAAGCCTCATCCTCTTGTCATGATACACATCCAACCTCAGCCTTTTGTGCAGAATGATGCGCAGCCACCACATTCATCTGGTCCATTATATATGAATAAATATATATATTTTTTTTATGTTTTACTATATATCCATGTATGTCTTTGCTGGTCAAGCACTATATCCATGTCTAGTCAGCACTTTTAATTTTAAAGGATGTTGCCCCATGTCTTTAATGTAAATAAAGTGTTTATTAAAAAAAAAAAAAAAAAAAAGAGTGGACAGGAGAGTAATAAGCCAGGGAGTTTTGTACAAGCTATTTCTCCTTGCCTTCTTTACCCTTTCTTCACCTCCTCTCTCCTTTCTTAAAAAAAAAAAAGATAGAGCGAGAGGAGGAGGAGGAGGAGAGAGAGAGGGAGAGGGGAGATGATGATGATGGAGATGATGCATCCCCCTCTGGACTGCATCCTTTCCGGCTGAGTGCGTACAGTGGGCCAGAGCCAGGTCCTGGAATCTAGCTAATGAGACACACCCCCTGAGGGCCCTCTGCCGTCCTATTGGCCGAGAGGCTGACAGGGGACGACACGATTGGCTGATCGAGCAGCATGCAAGCAGCTGTCAGAGCACGTTGCAAATCAAACTCACAGCATTCATATCCGGCACGGCACACAGTAAAAAACCTAAATGAGGGAAGTGAAATGAATACTCCTGCTCAAATACATCGCTGTTGCTGTGCAAATGAAGAATTTGGAGGAAATCACCAAGAAAACAGGGAAGAATTCAATGACTTGTACTTGCTTAAAGAAATATTTGATTTGATTGATGTGATTATCTTTGAGCATATCCACACGATAAGGGATATTTCAACATGCTGTCAGATATCTGAATGATCCCGGCTTGTTTCCAAATGCAGGGACTAAATTTGTCCAAAAGGTGGTGTAATAATGAAGCAAAGCTTTTTAAACATTCACAGCGATGAGGTTTTTCCCCTCCTCGTACATTTTTAGTGATTTCATACTCCGTATTTAACTCTGTTATCTAAGCATATGAGTTTAGCTTCCCCCTTTTATGGCTGAATGCGTTAGGATGCCTTCACAGAGGACATTAATCATTTTTTGGGCATGCATTTCAGTCTCCTTTAAAGTTTCCGCTGAAATGAAATTATTCTGAGACACGGGTTTGTCAATGACCTTTTCTGCCTCCTTCCCACCTTATTTTTTCCATAGATTTGAAATGTTTCGGCGAAGAACATGAGATCAAGCGCAGCGCTGTGCTTTTCGTCCGCCGCTGTCTCTGCCTGAGCGTCAATCTCCTCGTTCTCCCTGCACGGCAAGTTCAGGGGAAGGTCAGGATGCAAGGCGAGGGCAGGCGGACGTTACACAACTTGACAAGAGTGAACATCTCCTAGGTCCTAAGTGAGCATCTTCTGATGAGCTGATGGCTGCAGAGTCCTGTGGGGCAGAGGGACGGCAGGGAGGTAAAGGGGACAGGAGATGAAGGCTGAGGAGGATGAGGTGAAGCCGCACAGCAAAGCATCTCCTTCTTAACAAGTCAAGGTAAAGAATCTGCCTGTGGGATGAGATAATCCCACTTGTTTCTAATGCCATTAATCATTAGAAGCAATTGTCCTAGGGGGCTGATTTGTCTTATTCTGCCTCGTTTCAACATATTTATACTTGTTTCCAGAAATATTCAAGAAACATGTGACACTGCATGGGAAACAAGTGGGATTATATCATCCCACGGGGAGAATTTTTTCACTTCTTGTGAGAAAAACAAGGTTTCAGGACATGAGTTTGCGTGACTTAGGCCGGGCAGCGAGGGTCTGGAGAGATCCAGGGTCAAAACTGAAGGATTTCCTGTGTATTTTCAATTCGGAGTCACAGCAGCGTGTCACTGAATGTAGAGAGTCAGCTTGTGTGTGTGTTTTATTGCACTCGTGAGTCCTCTCTCCCTTTCCTGTCCTCCTTTTTTCCCTCTTTTTTCATTCCCTCTTTCTCTTCTGTGTTTTCAGTTCACATCACTTCCCTTTTTATGTTGGCTTGCCCCCGAAATCACCCAGCGCTGACTGTCCCATTTACTGTTAGTGTGTGTGCGATCACATTCACCTAATTAATCAAAAGGCGATCACGTAATAGCGGATATGGCATCATCTGAATACCCAGTAGCCGGGGTCAAAAGTTCACAGCTGAAGAGCGCCCTTTAGTGGTGAACTGAGAACATGGTGCCCCATATATGTATATGTAATGTATTGCTCATTACTTAATGCATCTGGATGTACTCACTGTACAAATGCATACATGCATGAACATATGGAACCCTTGGGGAAAGTTTATTTCCACGTATTTTCGTCATTCAGTGATGTTTTTTTTTTTTTTTTTCTTGTGGCTGACTGTTGCTTTCTCCTCTCTTTTTCCTCTGTTTCTCTGATGCACACGAACAGAGGCACACATCCTCATGCATTCACGCAAAAACACACACACGCACACGCACACACACACACACACACACAAACCTGCGTGTGCACACACTGAGAATCTAATCCAGGAGATCCTTGGATAACCGGTTGTCCCTATCTGGGCTACCTTATATAAGACTCACGAAGCTCCGCATGCAAAAAAATTCATATGACAGACTGGCAGGGAATTACATGGACACACTTGATATCCTCACACACACACACAAACACATGCACACACACGCACACACTCTCACACGCGAGCAATTGCCTACCTTGGCTGAACTCCTTGCTTTCTTAATCCCTCAATAAAAAAGAACAATTTTCCAAAATCTTTTAGTGTTTCACAAATTCCTGGCTTTGAGGTCATTTTAATGTTGCTAATGCAGAGTAGCTCTAGGCCCTCAGTGCACACACTCTCTCTCTCTCTCTCACACACTCACACACATGCAAACAATCCCTTCGGGACCCTTAGAATATTCTATTGGAAAACATTTACACTCAATACCGATGCGATGGACGGGCTGCACATTTGGGCAGAAAAGCTAATTCTGAGAGCCGTCTGGCACCTTGTAACACCTTGGAAACGTTTCCCGTCACCTTTCCTCTGGGACTCCGGGAGGAATGGAAGTCATTCCATTTTGTTTTTATCTCGATTACCCTGATAAAAGTTTGATGGGCCTGCAGAGAGTGGGAGTTACGGCACTCGTTGGAGGTGAGGAGGAGATTAAACATTAATTGTGTGTGTATAATGAAGTCTATCTTGAACCATCCTCTGCTTAGAACCTGGAAATGTGCGTGTGTGTGTGTGTGTGTGTGAAAGAGAGAGAACAAAGGAATAATGATACACACCATATTTGCAGGTTCGTGAATATGTGTTTGCACGAGTGTACCTATTTCTATGCATGCATGTATGTTTGAGCAGCCATGTTTGTGTATTATCAAGAAACGCAACGACCCACAAGGTAATTTTGAGCACACATTAACATGCAGCCTTTGTTCCTTGTACTCCTACCTGTGTGTGTAAACACTTTGCCGTCTGTCTGCAGGCATAAAACAGCACATGTTTAGCCAAAATGACAGGGTCACCCTATTTAAAAATGACTTCAAATTTAACGAAGATAAATCACATTTACAAAGGAAGCTACACAGGTGAGCCACAGGCCTCAGAAGTCAGACGTGAGACTCTTTTTAGGGGGAAACTACGTGGAGTTTTCACATAATCATTCCACTCACAGTCTGTGATTTAAGACTTGGATGTTTTTTATCTGCATTTTTCTCTTTGAAACGAGACTGGATGCTCTAAATTCACACCCTGTCAATTTTTTTTTTAAGAATGATAAATGCATGGGGAGGGTTGAGAATCACTACAACTCTGGCTGTCACCTGTGGCAATTTGTTTTCAAAAACTACACTGATTTACAAAAAAAATGGTATATAACCAAATGTTAAAAGTACTGTATATATTTTTTTTAAATGTAATTTCGAAGAGCCCACTCATTTTGGCCTTAGACAATCAATTTTTTGGTCTGGAAGAAATGCAAACAGATGATAGCGTTCCTTCTGAGGCCTCGCTCGTATCTGAGTCTTCAAAGCAACATGGGACAGGTCACACACTTGCAGGGAACTGCTGGTGGCTGAAGTGTGGGTGCATCAGTCACAAAAACTGAAAACTGCAAAGAAACGATCCAGACTTTCGCCCTACCATCCAGATGTGGCATTTTGAACAGTGTTAAAAAATCATGTGTGATGGACAAACTGCACTGGGGGAGTCCCAAGTTGAAGCCCACAGCTAGAAAGAGATTATCAATACAAATATTAACCACTGCAGAACTGAACACCTCTTTGGTTTAATATCAACAACAACGCTTCACTGTGCGTCATTTGCAGACAGCTGGGATGCACAATGATGCATAACCTGGTGTAAGGAGCGGAAAACCTGGACCAATGAGCAATGGAAATAAAGTAACATGATCTGATTAGTCATCTTTCACACTTTTTCGTACATCTGGAGGAGGTTACAGTCAACCCGCCCTGTGTGCTGCCAGCTGTTACAGATGGCGGTGGATCTATCACGTCAGATGGTTTGACGAGCACCGGGATAAAGTAAAGACTCCTCCCACGGCCTCTCCTGTCAGCAGACAGAAATGGAGGCTTTTCTTCTCGAGAAAAGGCTCCACAGAGTTCATGACTTGTATTACGGCATTCCAAGGAGGATTGAAGCTATTCCGAGAGCAAACGCGTGACCCCGCTCCTTTAGGCGCTTGTTATTCGTTTATTGTCACGGTGTTTCTGTTACTTCGTCCACCCTCTGTGTGTGAATTACGCTGTACAGTGTGTGTCAGGTGCGCCTCTTCGTATGACCTACATGAACTCTGTGGCCATCATCAAGGATGCAAAGTAATTCAAGTAAAGTCTTGGCTTTTTGAGATGTGTTGTGGAGGTGGTGTCACTCTCATGTTTGTCATGCATGTTTCATATATGCATTATCATCTTACATATGAAATTTTTATAAGTGCATTATCGTCTTTTGTGGCACCAAGTGTTTTTTTTTGTTTGTTTTTTTCAGAGTGCATGCCATTGTTTTTTTTTTTTCTTTTCTTTTCCAGACTTTTAATCAAAACTCTCTCTTCCTCTTTGTGGTAGGGGGCGCTATTGGTTGGAAGAGGCCGTGCTTTAATGAAAAAAAAAAAAAAAATCACAAAATTCAGACCTTATGATGGCCAAGTGTGCCAGTGAGGTACATCGCTGTCACGGTTGGAAAATAATGGAACAATCAAGTGTGAGTAATCAGCCCATGTTACATTTTGAAACACGGTATTCAGATTAACATGGAGGATTGTTTTTAAAATTATTTTACTTGTTTGTAAGGTCCTAAGGTTGTTTATCTGATTATATTCATCTGATTATAGTCCAAATCAGTTCCTCAGGTCGTCTAGTGCCCAAAAATGAATTACAGAAAGCTTGGAGGAGCAGCTTTTATGCACCAAAGCTTTGTACCAAACTCTCATTACAAATAAGACGAGCAAAATCTGTTGATAGTCACAAAAAACAATGTAAAACCTGTTTTTATGATCTTGCCTTCAGTTAATTCTACCTTTTTATTCTGTAAAAACATTGTTGTTGTTTCATGTTATTTTTCATTTCCTGCACTTGTTTTATTCCTTTTATACTTGTTTTATGCTTTTATATCTTAGGACTGATTTTATTATCATCAGCTTATTTTATTGCTGCTATTATTAATACTACTTTTTCTATTTTTTAGGTTTTTAATTGTCACATTGGTTTTACTGTCTGATGCACACTGTATTCCTTGTATCGTCTGTTTTTTTTTTGTTTGTTTGTTTGTTTTTTAAATACTTGCATTATTGTTTTCTGTTGTTTCTCTTCTCTGAAATGAGTTGCATTTCATTACATGAAAAGTGCTGTATAAATAAAGTTTGCAATTCCTGTTATAGATACTATGCTTTGTCAGCTTTGAAAGGAAAACTTTTAGAACACTTAAATAAACTTATTTTTTTTAACAACAACTACAACAACAACAACAACAACAACAACAACAACAACTATTTACTTTCATATTAGTGCACACATTTGCTCTCAGCATGTAGCGTAGCAGATGGTCCACTAAAGTGCCTTTGTCCACATCACACACTGGCATCATTCGGCTCTTAGTGAGAATATAAAGCTTGTAAAGTGTCTTCAGACCACAAAAACCTTTGCTTCCCCAAGGTCTTCACATCAAATAAATAAAAAAGGAAAATATAACAATAAAAAACCACCTTGAGGTAAGTGTCTCTGACTGACGCTAGCTAAGGAAACACATTTGGTTGCATGCACTAGCAAAAGTTCCACCCTTTGAAATAGCGAATTACCACAGCTGATTGAAAATAAGATACAAAAGGGTCAATACACATTTTTTTGATATAAAACTCACTAATTACACAGACAATACGGCAAACACTGCTTTCCAAGAGGCACCAGATTTAATGCTGTTTCAATTTAGAGTTTAATAATTGACAAATTGACTGTCTAGAGACAAAAATGCAAACCATTAAGTGCAAGGAATGAGTACATTCTGAGTGTAAACTGAATACGTTCATTTTTTTTTATGTGTTGTTATGGAATACATACATGACTGATTGCATTTAGGGCAGTGCATTCAGTATTCAGACATCAAATACTTTGTCAAAGCATTCTTCCCACTCGAGCGTCCTTGAGCAAAACGCCACACACCTCCAGATACATTTAATGTTAAGCACTGGGCTGCCAAGGTTAACACGAGACAGCCACCGTGACGGCTCAGTGGCATAAAGCACAAACCGTGCGTTTGTTAAAACGCGGCTTTGAATCCAACTTGACCTTCTCCCACATCCTTCTTGTCTATCTTTACCGCACAACAAGTATAATTAGTGAGGCAGGCAGGCCTAGTTAGAGAGAGATTTCTTCAACCAGTCAACCAGAGGTCATAGCCAGTGCTGCCAAGGCATAGATCCCTCTCAGCTGCAGGTGACCCAGTACTCTGAACTCCCTCTGGATGAGAGGAAAGTCAAAGGAGAATTTCCATAAAAGCATCACAATATCGATGAAGGATCACAATATCAACACCAAATAAAAAAAAAAGAAAAGCCTTGACAGTAATATTGAAAGAAAAGCAGCCACAGAGGAGGAAATGCAAAACAGGAGGCGGTGGATGACAAAATATGTGACGGTGAAGAACAAACTGGGCACGTAGCACTGAGGAAGAGGAGGGTGGGGAGTCGGGGAGTCGGGCGATCTCATTGGCTCAGGGGTCGGGCCCTCGACGGCGCTGATGGGTGTTCGGTTTGCGTTCATGTATTGGTGAGAGACCTGACTTCTATACTGGCTGCCAGCTTATAGAGGCCAGCTGCGGTAGGACTAACCCCTGATGCACATGCCCACATGAACACACACACAGACACACACACACACACACACACACACACACAGTGTTTCGGTTGTTCAGTTTAATACATATGAGCTATTACTGGTCCAATCAATGGGTATAATTGCAGAGACACTGAAAACACAAGGATGTGACTAGGACTCTTCTTCAGGCACAACATTATCATTTCTTTTTTATTTCTTTTTTTTTTTTTAAGAGCAGCAGCCTGGAGGGGATCATGTGTTTGGTCGTGTGTATCTGTCCGCTGATAATCTCACATACTACTGGTCCTATCAGCCTAATATTTTTTGGTGCACAGTTATGCATGCATGATCAAGGGCCTCTTGTTTTTGTGGTGATTCACAACCTGTGATAAACGTCCGAGCACCAGAGAAGGGGAGATGTGCAGGCAGTTTTTCCATAGTTTTCCTTCTCCCAGTAGGTGGAAATTTAGGAATCTGGTTTGGGCTTTGTTTCTGTATTGTATTATTTATTTTTTCCCTGTACTGTATTATTTCTTGTATTGTTTGCCCTCGTCCTGGAAGAGCACCTGATTGTTTTTCCACATTTTTTCCCCACTGCCATCATTTTCTCTTTATGTTTGGTTTGGTTTACCTGGTTCAGCACTGCCAATCTCTTACTCTTCAGTCCTTGCCTCGGTTAAGTCCCCTGTAATTGTAGACCCTACCAGGCTCCTGTTTGCACTTCTGTTATCTCTCTATTATCAAAGATACTTCTTCTGACCTTCAAATAAACTAGAAACCGCCCCTTTCCTTTGCAACATTATTCTTGTGTAATAAAAACCCATTTTACAGTTTCACACCTCAGAGAATGTCTCACTGTATTTCTCACACATAAATAAATGGTTTTGCTTGGTGTGGGGTGAGGTTGCCCTTGACTGCTGTTTACAGCTTTGCAAAACGAAAACAGTGTTGACTCGATCCCTTTCAGAGAATGGTTAGTGTTGATTAAGTCAGGCAAGAAAAAGGTGATAAGGTGAAAGTTAAGGAACGCTAAAAAGTTTGTTTAAGGTTAGAGTAACATCACAATCGGATCTGGGATCAGCTCGGGTGGCCGGCCCCACGTGGAAGGGTTTGCTTATCCTAAGAAGGGGCATCTACAAGTTCAAAAGCAGTCAGCTACACCCGTGCAAAGTAATCTTATTAGCCTTATTTAAATTAACCTTCTTTAATTAGTCTCAATTAGTCGGGACAGGACTCCCTTCTGTACTGCAGCCACACTGTGAGAATCTTGCCAGTACAAGCTACTCACTAATTTACACTTTACTGCCATTAGCAGCATGTTTGATTGTGTGTGTGTGTGTGTGCTTCCAGTGTGCTACAATATAGCCTCTATATTTACATCCTGTCAATGACTCCTGTTAGTCTTTGGCACCTAAATGGCAGAATGTGCTGTTAGTCTGATAAGAAAAAAAAAAAAAAAAAAAAAAAAGCAAATAAATAAAAAGACGAGGCAGCCATGCTGGATACAGTATGTAAGCTGAAAAGCATGAGAGCCCACAGCCTGCATGTGGCATGTAAAAGTAGGCCTTGTGGTTACTGTAGCTGCGCTGTGACTCACGTTGTGCATCAACAGAGCCTGCCTGCAGACATTAATGCATATATGCATCATATTCTGTCAAAATAGGTCTAGGGTGGGGTACTGCAGCGCATATGAGTCATGTGTGTTTGAATTTGTCATATATGACAGCGCTGCGTCTGTGCGGGTCACGTTTGGCACGCCATGCGTACGTGCACCAGGATTAAACTGTCCCGTATTGATTGCTCTTCCTGGCTGGAGGCCAGTTGGTGTGTATGTGGAGAAGCCGTTTTCAATAACGCCACAGCAGCCTGGATATCAGCTCATATGCAGCACATGCAGGGGAGGAAGATGTACATCTCGATGTATGTGCCGCTGCAAAGCCCGGAGCACATGGACGAGGGATCATCCGGCAGGGAAGAAGGCCTGCATCATCAAAAATGCATGGAGGCATGTGGTGTGCCAAGCTGCGTTAGGAGGAGTGGAGCTGCAGCGCGCACACTCATAAATCCATATCCATTACCATGATTTTTTTTTTTTTTTTCAAAGGCAGAGGTCAAGAGTTCACATCCCATCACACGGGAGAAACCCCTCAACATCTGCTTCTGTTGCCATGGCAACTGGCCGCTGCTGCTGCTGCGTGACAGAAGGAGAGAGAAGGAGAGAGCGAGTGAAAGAGAGAGAGAGAGAGAGAGAGAGAGAGAGAGAGAGAGGCGCTTTTCTAGCTCCAGGTGCACTTTGATGCGTTTTGACGCAAACGGGAGAGCAGGGACGCTCGCTTTGCAGGAGCACTGCGGGTCTCGGTGCTCAATCCTCTCACACACCTGGACTATTACAAGTGTTTTTCCAACACATCGGAACACATCTTATCCACTTGTTCCTGGGAGGGGAGGAAGTGTCCAGAAGTGGTCCCTGTGAGCCTGCGCACACACACACGTCAAAGGCTCTCGCTGCAAAAAAAAAAAATATATATATATATCCATCTTAACAAGTCATTTAGACTCATATTCAGTGCCAAAATCCTGTTTTTCTAAAAGCAAGTGAAAAAAAAAACAACCTGCCAGTGGGATTAGATAATCCCACTTGTTCCAATGCAGTTCGACTTGTTTCCAGAATTTTCCTCAATCAAGTGGCAGTTTCTTGATCCCAGTGGTCTGATCTTCCATGTTTTGCCATATGTGTACTTATTCCCATAAACATATGTGAAATTGCATTGGAAATAAGTGGAGTTATCTCATCCCCCTGGCTGATTCCTTTACAGAAAACGACAGAAGAACTATATAATGCTGCGATACATCCACATAACAGTCCATATAACAACTGAATACTTAATTCTGATTGGCCAGAAGAGGCATTCTCAGACTTGTGATTCCCTCTGTCTTAGATCCAGTCACGTCACGTCGCAGTCGAGCGGATCTAATTAATTTCTTATCACATTAACTCGCAACACCATTGCTCCAATATCACTTAATTTATTTGGACAGCAGGAGTCTATTTGAACCGTGGCCAGCTGTGTTTTGCGTTGTCATGGTTACACCTCTGCACAGATGTTTTAGCCTGTGGTTGATAGCAACAGATGGTTCTGATTTTCTGATACAGTCACGTTGAGTGTGTTTTGCATTTAAATTGCTTTAGGTTGTGATAAAATGAGGTAAAACCCAAATTTTTGTGCCATGTGAGCCAAGTTCTTGGTACAGGTCAGACGGTATTTGGAGCGCAAAATACGCTGCTCTGCTTGATGTATGCTACACTGCAAAAAAAAAAAAAAAAAAAAAAAAAAAAATCTGAGTTTTAACAAAATAAAGTTGGATTAAAACAAGATGGAAAAAGATAATTCAGCCCACTAGGGTCAAGAAAATGACACTTAATTCAAGAAAATTCTAGAAACAAGTTGACTGGTATTGGAAATAAGTTGGATTGTCTCATCCCACAGGCAGATTTTTTTTTTTTTTTTTAACACTGAATATGAGACTTTTTTTGCAGTGTGCAGTACAGTATCCGTACAGTATCCCTCCTATAGGCTATTTGACTGGAAAATTATTGTGTTAATGATACCGTAGGTGACAAATAAACACCATAAACTGCGGTATGGTCACTATAAACTCGTGAAAGACACGTTATAGGCTCCTAAAGGATTATTGCAGGGATTTTTGCTCGGGTTATAGACAACTTCAAAACCGGTGGATTAGCTGCTGTCCTCCAGGCCTGCAGCAGCACGATGCCAAAACGTACAAGAACAGTTTTATTGTTTTGTAAAAACCGAGCCAGCATTAATGAAAAAATACAACAAACAACATAATCTGATCCTCTCTGGTGATTCATGCAGCTGGTTCATTCAAAACGGTGAAAGGGTGTGTGTGTGTGTGTGTGCGCAGGGGAAAAATGAAAAATAAACTAGTGTGCCTACTGAATGAGCAGTGACTGTGCTTGTTACATCAATATTAGATGTACAGAGTAACTTCAAAGTGTCTTTTTTTTCCCAAAGTGTTTTGCAACAAACTTGACCCCGCTGACCCTACAACATTTGAGAAATTCAAAAAGTAAATAATAAAAAAAAAACCCTTATGAAAATATTTAGTCACTCATGAACATAATGTGACCTAATTATGTTTGTATTTCGCCTCAACACGTGTTAACCTCCGTTTAACCGTTTCACTGTGGGGCACACACTCCGCTCCTGGCTGTTTTAAAGGAGCAAAGACACACACTGGTGTGTTTTAAGGAAGCTGCTCCTGCGCGCTTCATGCCAGGATGCCAATTAAATTATAAATAAACTGTGGACATGGAAAAAAACATATAGAGGTGATTAAAACATAGCATTTTAATACAGGGTAGGCTGTGTGCATGTTGTGTCTTATTCTTAAAACACATATCATCATAATTTTGGTCATAATTTGGATTTAAGTCACCAATATTTAGCTATATTTTAATACTATATTTCAACATGTAAATCCTTTGTGCTTTAAAACCACAATAAATTGAAAGGAAACATATATATTAGGAAATTAATTAGACTATTAGACAAATCAGAGGTATTTTTTTTTCAAAACCTATTGAACAATTTTAAATTAATTCCTCCAAATTTGTTTTCAATGTAATAAGGGGGTTAATGTAGAGCTATTAGAAAAATATTTCTCCCACCATCAGATTAATTTAATTTAATGTGTACTCGCATGCACCCGAGACGCCAATAAAAAAAAAAAGAAAAAGAAAAAAAAAAAGCAGCAATTAACCAGCTCATTTGTGGATCTGACTGTGTGATAAATTATTCATGAAATCATGGGAAATAGAAGGAGAACGAGCGGATCAACTTGCCCACTGCTGAGGTGGGACGGGTGGAAGGACAGGACACTCCTGCCTGTCCTGGAAAACAGTCACTTGAGCTGCTGCTGCTGCTGGGAGGAAAACTCTGCTGGACGCATCTGCAGACAGCCGGTATTTATTTTTATTCATATAATAATAAACATTATCACAATTATAATATAATACTTTACTTATTTAATTTTATTTATTTATTGTGAATTCTAAATTTGTGTCTATAATTCTGTCTAGTTGGATAATATTATGATACGATGAAATTCAAATTCATGTTATTTAATTGCATGCTATAGTTTCTTGATAATTTAGAGGTAGCTGATAATAACTGGTAAAAAAAATTAATTATATTTTCTCCTTTTTTGCAAATGGGAATTCCAAATTATTTCAAAAATTCCCTTTTTCTCCTATGCATGCAAGAAAATTAAAATAAATTAAAGGAAATATTATTCAAATTACTCTTCATTTTATATTAATTTTACGCTTCACGCAGCTCTCTCCGTGTGTTTAGGAAAAACCGCAAGAAAAATTAACCCTTCGTCACGAGGAGATCCTCACCGAACATGGCAGGCTCCAGGACCCAGAAGCCTCCACGCAGCCCGGGTCCCCGCGCGCGGTGCATTCACAGTTCACGGGCATCTCGACCTAAATGCGATGTGACGGGAGAACCTTTACTGAAACAAACGGGAATATAGTATCAGGGAAGGCTGACCGAGCTGTGAACCGGGGCCCTAACACGGAGCAAATTAACATCAGTGAAAATAGCTCCGTGTTTTCAGATCGCTTATATGCCAGGCAGCAAATGCATCAAGCGCTGTCAGGTCATCTTAGCCCGCAGATGCATAACAAACAGTCAGATGTCAGGGGGTCCTTAGGCCGGGCGGCGTCCTCGAACCCTGACCACTGTGCCGGACCAGCTCCCAGAGGTGCTGCTGTTTTGTGTCCCGCAGGCAAACATCCATAGGTTTAAGGTTTGCGTGCCACATTCATCCGCCATGATATCTCTTTCACCGTGGCTAAGCCTAATGATGCTGTCTTTGCCACACTGCCTCGCCAGCTGAAAAGGCACAACTGAGGTTTTCCTTCTATGAATCCGGTTGTGTGTGTGTGGGTGTGTGTGGGTGTGTGTGTATTTGTGTGAGTGAGTGTGTGTGTATGCATTTTTTTTTTTTTTTTTCAGCTGAGCACCCTCCAAGGTCAGCTCCTCAAACCCATGTCAGCGCAGTACGCAGCTGCTGTCGCTCTGAAGCTTCCTTTCCTGACAGACAGACAGACAGACAGACAGACAGACAGACAGGCAGACAGACAGACAGTCAGACAGACAGACAGTCCATCATCCAGCACCGGACAGGACCGGCTGAAGTCAGATGACAGTCACGGGATTTGAGGAAGCCGAAGCATCGACGTGCCGGGACCATCTCCGCTGTGCTTTAGTCGATCTCAGCGAGTCATTTTTGCCTCATGATCGGTGTTAAAAATCATGTTTTTCTCAAACAAGTGAGAAAAATCTGCGGGTTTGCATGAGATAATCCCACTTGTTTCCGATGCAGTTTCAGGATTTTTCTCTGGAAAGAAGAAAGTAAGGCAGAAATAGGCAGATCAGCCCACTAGTATCAAGAAAATGATACTTAATTCAAAAATATAACATTGGATTATCTCATCCCACTGGCATAAATATATACATTTTTTAATTTTAACGTTTATCTGAGACTAAACTGTTTATTAAGATGTACATTCTTTACAGAACAGAGCAAACAGAGTCAAAACCAAGACCAAACCAGGCATCACACAGTGTACATGTCTTTCTAAATGCACAACAATTAATAATTTAGGAGGTTGCCGGGGATTAAAAGAGATGTGGCTCTCACTGCACGGTAGCCATCACGGCTTTCGACAACCGGCTAATGAATGTATAGAAATCAGCTGATCCATGTAAGTCTGAGGGAAATAACCAAACATCAGCAGAAACGACTTGCTTTTTGTGGTTTTTCAGAGCGGAGGGAAAGGGTCGGGTCAAGTCGAGGGGCGAGACCAAGACAAGCCATCATCAAACAAATCCAGTTTGTCCAAAAAGGAGGATTTAGAGCCCAGACTCGAACGCTAAAGCCTGGCGACGCAGCCTCCCTCGTATCAGGAGGCCCAGGATGTGACTGCAACAGTAAAAAAAAATCGACCTGCAGTACACCTGGAAGAATGTAATGCCACAAGGTGAAAACTCACTTCCCTCACATTGTTTTGTGCCCCATGTTATTACCTCAGATGCTGATTTGCTCCCCTGCAACTACATTAGAGACAAAATCCAGTTCATTCTCTGTAATTTGTGAATTAAAGAAATATTGATTCTGATTCTTCCACACAAGATTGCCCTAAAACTCCCCGCCTTATCTAATTCCAGCTATCGTCCACAACCAACTACACCGAGCTACACCCTGAAATATTACTTGGTCTATTCATCCCTTATTGATTTCACCTATTAAATCCACTTGACCGTGTGAGTGCAGATGTAGGTAAAGAGGCAGGAGGTGGTTTAAAAGGAGAATCGTTCACTATTAGAGAGGCGGTCCTAATATTCTGTGCATTCACTGTGGCAGAAAATCACTCACTAATGAAAGCACCTTGAAGCAGCCCCTTTGCTGCAGATGTGGAATAGGTGTGTGTGTGTGTGTGTGTGTGTGTGTGTGTGTGTGTGTGAAGTGCCTTTATAATTGTCATCCTTTACTTGTCATTTATGCAGCCAGTTCATTAACCCAATATTTCCCCCACTTGTGATGCAGACCAGGGGCAAAAATAGCACAGAGCGGATGAATGAAACAGGGTATTTGAAGTGCAGAGTGCAGTGGTTGCCTCTCTCTCTCCCTCTTTCTCTCTCTCTCTCCCTCTCTCTCTCTGCTTTTCTGTTTGATCACATTTCTCATTCTTCCATTTTCTATCTTGTCTCCTCATATTTTTCTACCCTCTCTCTCTCTCTCTCTCTCTCTCTCTCTCTCTCATTGCTCTCCTCAGTTTTCTCTCCTTTAGCCTAAAATGGAGTGAGGCTGGCCTCACTCCATTTTAAACACCTAAAGTGGGCAAACAGCTGGATAGCTGAGCTGCAAACATTTACCTCCGCTCCAGTGTGTCTGCTCGTGTGAGTGGGTGTTCATGTGAGAGCTCTGAATTCAGTCTCCGAGGCTCAATCATTCACACAATACAGCAGTATGGGAGATTTGGAAATCTTTGACATCGCTGTAAAGTTGAAATGTCATTTTGCAAATATACAGTTGACACAGATTTGTTGGAAAAGCTCTGAATCTCTCAAACAAGAGGTTACCAGGTTCTGAATTTAAATGAAGAAATTGAGGGAAACTCCGCTGCAGGGTGTCCGAGTGCTAAAACCCAAATCGAGCAGTATGAGGAGTATAGTTTTTTGCTATTTTTAGATGGGAAACTACACGGTGAAAGTGAGGGAAATTGAGCCAAAGAGAGGAAGACAAAGACTGAGACGCCTGGTGTGATAACAACAGAGGGACAGATACCCCCCCCCCACACCCACCCCCCCTCAACCTCGCCCCTCCCTCCCCACGCTGCGTTAAAGCAAACAGCCCATTAGGTCAGAGCCGAGCGCTGGATCGTGGCTTTTAGGTGGCTGGTGTAATGTTGGAGAGGACACGACAGAGGGGAGGGTTTTAAAAGCCCGTGTCGGCCGCTGTGGCTGAGGTGAGATGTCATTTCCTCTCATCACGGCACCAGAGAGAGCACCATCACCATCTCAGCGAGACAAACACACACAGCAGCTCCTCAGCATCTGCTGAAGGGCACGGGGAGCCATTTAGTCTCATATTCAGTGTTAAATCTTGTTTTTCTTCAAACAAATCTGCCAGTGGGATGAGACAATCCCACTTGTTTCCGATGCTAAACCCAGAAAAAAGCCTAAAACAAGTGAAACTACACTGAGGACAAGAGGGATTACCTCATCCCACTGTTTTGCATTTGTTTTGAGAAAAACAAAATTAAAAGACTTGATATGAGAATAAATGTCTTGTTAAGATGGAGATTTTTGCAGTGGAGGAATTATTCATGCATGCAAACTTCACCACACAGTCTGGCACTTTGTCCCAAAACTGATTAAACTTATCATAAGTATCGAGGTGATGCATTCAAGGCCCATTCAAAGCTGTAGGTATATTCTGAATACAAGCATTTCACCACAAACGCACTTTCATCTTCAGCATTCTGTTGAAAAAACAAAAACCATAATCCCATACTGCCACCAAATATGGTGCCTTGATTCACATGATTCGGCAGGAATTAGCATTTCTGCATGAGGTTTTGCAGCCAACAGCCACATCTGTCCATGTTTATCTAATATATGCTTAGAACAATGATATCTGACATGTGGACTGAAAACAATGTCATCGCCATAAAGTCATTTAGTCTTTTGTCTTTAAGCGAGGTAAAAAAAAAAAAAAAAAAAAAAATCTACCAGTAGAATGAGTGCGTGCCACTTGTTTCCAATGTAGTTTCACTTGTATCACAAATTTCGAAAGTATATAACGTTGAAACAAAGCAGAATAAGGCAAATCAGCCCACTAGGATCAACATTGTTGGAAGAAAAGCAAGATTTTATCACAGAATATGAGACTAAATGACTTGCAAAATCAGATATTTTTTTTTTTTTTTTTTTACAGTGTATTGCTTTTGTCCACACTGTGGATTTATGTTGCCATGCAGTTTGTTGTGTGTGTGCCTCGATGCATGCATGTATCCCTACATCTGCTGAGGTGTTTGGCTGTGTGTGCCTGCATGCTCGTACAGGAGCTGTTTATACTGGACCCATCTGTCAGTACGCATTTAAAGGACTTTTACATCCCTTTCACAACATTAAGGTCACCAGTGACGGAGCTGATAGAGAAGAGAGAGAGAGAGGGATGAAGCCTTTAACACCCTTTCACTGTACCTCTTTTTTTTATATAAATATATTAAACAGCCTTGTTAGCCTTGCAGGATGTTTTCAAACCTAGTCGCTCTTCTCCAGATTAGCATTACCTGAGGTGAAAGGACACAGCACCTGAGAACCGGAGGAGCGAGACTCCGGTCCGGGGTGTGATTAACCCTGATTTCGCGTGCCCAGACTTCTTTTCACACCTCTATCAATCGCGAAGCTGACCCCAGAGATAAGATCACCCAACTCGAGTCGAGTCACCCTTCAGCGCGCTCACCATGCCCGGGTTTATAGGTCATATCTGCCTCCCCCGAGGGCGCAAGAAGGCATAAACAAAACACATGAGGGCTCACACACACGCCGGCGTCAACGCTCGTGCAGAGGTACGGACGCAAACGCGGGGAGGCACGCGCGCATGCATCACATCCGCGCGTTTTCAAATGCACTCTGCATAAACTCGCGTTAAGGGGGAATGCATAAAAGAGCACACATAACACACCACACCACGCGTTCATTCACACACAGCTCGTGAGACACAGTACATCTGACAGAGTGCTACAGCGTGTGCGTCTCCGTGGGCATATGGCCTATCAGCGTCTGTTGCTAAGGGCTTGTTTATCTTACAGCAACAGATGCCAATGTATATATGAGCATGACAATAGAGAAACACTTGGATCCGTGTCTATGTGTTAAAGTGCACGTCTGGTGGTGTCACAGATACAAACACTCAGGGCATGCACACACACGCGAACACACACACACACACACCCCGACACTAAGTGCAGAATATGCATGGTGCGGCGTGTGTGTGTGTCTGTGTGTCGCTGAAAGTGCGGGGAGAACCCAAACATGCCAAGTCCGATCACAGTCGCCTTCTTTGTGCCGCGTCGTTGTTCCTGCACCACCCAGGAGGCCCCGAGACAACAGGAGGAGCCGCAGAGAGAGAGAGAGAGAGAGAGGGGTGGCAGACCTGTGTGTCGGCACCGCAGGGGGTGCCACGGGAGGTGAGGATCACACACATACACACGCACACACACATAGAAATACATATGTGTGAATGCATGCAAGCATACAGGCGCACAGACTCACACACGTGTGTGTGCGTACTCACAGACGTGCGCACACACACACTCGCAAGTGTGGAAGCAGCAAGTTGATGGTGCTGCAGCTTAGAGGGTCTTTTTGTAAGTGGGTGATTTTTCTTTTATGTTAAAGGAGAATTCCCCCTATTTTGTATGAATGAACACTTTTAAAAACAAGGTTACTTCGCACTTCTGGTGCAGATTTGTTGGTTTAAGGTGTAACTCTTTTTTTTTTTTAAACTTTATGCACACAGAGCAACTGCAGGTACAAGGCGGCTTAAGAGGACAAAGAGGTGAGCTCTCCCTCTTCTACACTGGATTTTTTCCGTGTTCATTCAACATCGCTGCAAATCACACAGTCTGCCAAGAAGCCCTTGCTCTTTCATTTTTAGTTTTTTTTTTCTTTATTAAAGACAACTATAGCTGTGCCAGAAATATCTCCCGATTACTTCAGCATATTAACATTGCAGTGGCTCACCATGGAATAACAAAAAAATGAAATGCAATGTAATTTGCTTGTTAGGCATGACCTAATTGGTGAGAGGGCTGGAGCTCAGTGACATCCGATATAGGCACTGAGGTCGCCAAATTAGGGAGAGTGAGGCAGCAGCTTGCACATTAAAGGTATTTATTTTCACAAGAACTTCCCCTTTAATGACAGCACGCGGTGGTCCGTATTAATTACAGAAATCAGAAACAAAGAAATCAGTTTAATTATTCCTAACTGACAAATGAAAGATCTCAATTGCTCAGAACAAATTAAAGAAATATCTTCACAAAGGCAAAACTGCAGTTTAACACTAAATCAAAGTGAAGCAATGAGGAGTGTGTGCACTTTGATTCACTTTGCAGGCATAAGGGGGCAGAGATCTTGCTTTTGGCAGAGCAAACAGAGCAATGATTTCCTCTGTTACTTATAGGAGCACTGCTTCAGGCACATTGATTTCAGCTGCGTGTGGTTAACTCGGGATTGAAGGGATGGTGCTACTTTCTCCTCCCAGAGCTCCACAATGGGACGTGGAAGAGTTCAACACTGCTTGTCTGAGGTTTTAAAGGTACCGTGTGTGGGAGTTGAACACAAAAACGAGATATAATATTCACAAATATGCTTTTTATATGTGTATAAAAACAAGACAATGGAGAGTCACAGTGTTTTCAAAAAGCTTTAATCCGCATACACCGTCGAAGAAATGAAAACGTGAAGCGAAAAGAGAACGGGACAGACAATGGCAGAAAACAAGAATAAATGACAGAGCAGCTTTTGTTTGATGGAAATCACTGAAGAACGATGCAGACGTTGTGCGTTAGGCAACAAAATATACTAATTATTCTCTGTTGTGTATAATTTTAGTTAGTGGCCCATTATGTGGGACATAAAATATTCCAGTGAATGCATTTTACCTCTGAATAACACGCTGCAGCTCAAAAAGACAGTCTTCAAAGCAGAAATCTGTGGGTGTCAATATCCAGATCATATTTTATTTGTGTGTTTTGATTTGTTGCCACATGACGCATGAATATCTATTAAAATATACCATTTAAATAGTGCATGTATGGAGAGTAACCAAAATAAATAAGGCAGGTGAGGGAAGAGAAATTCAGTCTCTCAGTCGTGCGACACGTTACCTGCCAGCTATTTTC
Source organism: Myripristis murdjan (assembly GCF_902150065.1). Classification (NCBI taxonomy): domain Eukaryota; kingdom Metazoa; phylum Chordata; class Actinopteri; order Holocentriformes; family Holocentridae; genus Myripristis; species Myripristis murdjan. The sequence continues at coordinate 12,219,740 of NC_043997.1, forward strand.
ACATCGCCTTTTTGTTTGTCATTCAAACTGTGTTTTACATGGGCTGCACACCTGCAATGAACTTCTCAGGGTTCAGGGAACGTGAATGGCTAAGTAAAAACGGGTCAGGGAAAGATGGAGTTTGGTGAATGAGGCAAACGATATAATGCAGCAGGTTAGGGAGAGTGAATGTCATCTCATCCGAATCCCCGGCCCTCACGCCTGGCCTTGGCCCATTTAGACTCGCTGTGCTGGGAAAAAAAAAAAAAAAACTGATGTGTTGACGACGTGTTGAACTGATATGTTGGTGAAGAAAAGAGAACCTGTGTGAGTGGAGTGTACAGGAACAAGCACTTACACACGCCTGAATTGTTTCATCGGGTCGGGCTTTACTTTTTGGTTGCACTTTGAAACGTTTTTTTTCCCCCCTCTTCTCTCTTAGCCAGTGTTAACTTCTCAACAGATTTTTGGCGGAAAAATATTTCTTTTTATCATGAGGATGGTGAAATGATAACATCAATGAGTGGCTCTGTCAAAGTGAAAATTAAAAAAAAAAAAAAAATGTATTTACCTCCAATGGAAAATCACATCAAGAAAATGTCCGAGGTTGACTAACAGCTGCAAATAAACGTAAATTTGACCCACTTTCCCCAACAACACCAACAACCTAACAGACAATTAAACTGCTTTCATGGAAGTCTGTGGGATATCTCTAGTGTAAATCAGTGTTCACGGTGTGAGCTCAGGAGAAATTCATCTTTTCAAGAAGAGGAAACTCTTTAATTCCTCCTACCTAAAGTTACTGTCGGTCCAGAGGGGCATATGTCAGAATCGTTTTATTGGATCGCCATGAAATTAGGCGCCAACATTCACGTGACCTAGAGGGTGAAATCAGCCAATTTTGGTAAACCTACAACCTTCTCTCTAGCGCCACCAGCAGGCCTGGCAGGGTATCTGTTTTCAAAGTAACACACTTGTTTCTCCTACAGAACCTACTGAATTTATGGTAACACTTTACAATAAGAGTACAACAATTAACGTTAGTTAATGCCGTAATAAACATTAAGTAACAGGTAATAAACATTAAGTAACAGTTAACTAACCGTTAACTAATGTGTCTAAGAATCATGTACTAATGCTGTTCAGGCTAAGGTATTAATTTATATGTTATTTAAGGGTTATTGTAGATATTATTAACATTAGTAAATGCCATAATAATCATTAACTAACAGTTAATTAACCATTACAGCATTAACTAATGTTAATTGTTGTACTCTTATTGTAAAGTGTTACCGATTTTATTTTAGTTTTGTCAAATTCTCAGAAAGCAGCCATCCTTAAACTTGGCATGTTGGTACAGTGACATTTACAGAGGGATACAAAATTGTATGTAATATGTATCATATCTATAGCACATTTCAAATCAGAGTTTTAAAGTCATTCTCCACATTAACTGAGTGTATAAAAAACGTCTACTGTATGAGAACTTGGAAACATAAATGACGGCAGCAGCATAGACTTTCACTCTCTGAGGTTAAAGTCGGGCCTATTCCAAAGTCATTTCAGTTGGATAAAACACTCAAAATATTCACCATAAATAATAGAGCGATCAACATGTCCTACACAGCACATGAGGCTGCATCCTTTTAGTTTTTTTTTTTTTTTTTTTTTCCATCCAAATGGATTTCCGTGTTTGCTTGTAGCCGGCGTGCGCTGAATTATTAAAGACGGTGATTAGGTGATTGTGACGGTCGTGCTGCTCCGGAGACTGAGACAGCTGTGAGGACGTCATCGTCTTCAGCGTGACATCATCAGATCATCTGTCTGTCAAAGCATCGGTCCGGAAAGCATCACCACCACCACCGCCAGCACCAGCAGCATCACCAGCACCGTGTGTGTTAGTTTTGGCCCAGTTCCAGCTCTCTGACTTCATAAATTGAGCAAAACACAAACACTTAACGTGAATAGGTATTAAAAAACCTCGGGCGAAAAAACCCATTTACTCTGTATGTCATCTATAAGTGTGGGCCTATTTATGCATGCATGCGTGTGTGTGTGTGTGTGTGTGTGTGTGTGTGCCTCTCATTCTCTGTCTTACCATGTTTGTCCAGGCGTGTGTGCACACATTTTAAATTGGCTGCCTGTCCCTAAAGCTGTTGTGGTATCGCTGTCCCATTAGCATTTGCATTTTGTGTCATGTCATCACCACCAACGCCACATTTTGCAGATTATAAAGATGCGTGTCACGGGCACAATGGGTTTTGTGCAGCGTTGCCCTGCTGTTGAACTGTGATGAACCAATGCTCTGTGACCTGGATAGAGGAGAGAGAGAGAGCGCCATAGAAGACAGGGTCATGGTGTCTCTGATAACACACATGCGTGTAAGGCAGCGCTGTCACACACACATGCAACGTATACGTGCAACACATACACAGCAAACACAGCCATTTGCCAGCACGCACACACAGATTTCACATGCAGGGAGGAGCAAACACACGCTTTATACTGTTGCATGTGTCCTCGTGGTTTCATTTGAGTTAGTGTGCGAAAGTGTGTGTGTGTGTGTGAAAGTGTGTGTGTGTGTCTGGGCAAGGTTGATAGTGCAGGGTGAGGATCATTGCCACAGCCTGTTAAAGCGCCGACTCCTGACAAAAATGAATCGGATAAAGTACATTTAAATTTGGCCTTGTTGATGGTGACGCTGAGCGGTTGACCTCAGCAGCCTTACAAGATAACCGGGGAGTGTGTGTGTGTGTGTGTGTTTGCGAAGCAGCTGAACCAGCAAACCTCTTAAGTTGAGGCAAAGTTCACGTGGTTCATGTGGAAAAAGAAAGAGATACACACACTGCTTTCAGCGGAAGAAGCACAATTTTCTCTTTTTTTACTCGAGTGAAGTTGTTTTGGAGTGAGCATAAAAAAACCTTTTCATATGGTTGCTACATGGCAATGGGTTTCCAACTGAATATATTCAGAAACTAAATAGACTTCAGGGTTGTGAAGTTTACACTGAACTTGTACACACGGTGTGGTTAAAACTCAAAGCAATGCACGCCTTTGGGTTACACTACAATAAACGAGTAACTTGCCACTACACTGCAAAAACTCAAAATCTTACCAAGAATATTTGTCTTATTTCTAGTCAAAATATCTCATTACACTTAAAATAAGACATGAACACCTAAGAAATAACTTGTTTTTAGACAATTTTCACTCGTTTAAAGTGAATTTTCACTTGAAAATTTGCTTGTTTCATTGGCAAATTTTGCAAATGAAACAAGCAAATTTTCACTCGTTTAAAGTGAATTTTCACTTTTTCCACTGGCAAATTTTGTCAGTGGAACAAGTGAAAATTGTCTAAAAACAAGTTACTTCTGAGGTGATCGTGTCTTATTTTTTAAGTGTAATGAGATATTTCGACAAGAAATAAGACAAATATTCTTGGTAAGATTTTGAGTTTTTGCAGTGTAGTTACATTGCCAGTGTTTCTTTCTTTCTTTCTTTTTTTTTTTTTTTGCTAATTTAAAATGCAATCAAACCGTGTAATTTGCAATTTAAAAAACAGACTTGAGAGCAAAACTATCATCACTGCAATCAAAAAACAGTTCACTGCAAGTAAAATAAATTTGTGATTGAAATGCAAATCGAAACATTTTGCTTGCAAATCCAAACGTTTTGCACGGTGTTGAGCTGAATCTCATGAGCGGGACCTTCGCTGAAAGATGACAGACACGCCTCTACTGGAATCACGGCATCCACAGTTATGATATAATAATTTTAGCGCCACCTTCTGGATAGGAGTGTGGATCAGAACAGCTACTATGGCGTACTGTTAAATTGTAGCTGTGGATGTTGCCAACAAAACTTATGGATTCACATTTTAATCACACACATTTATATATATATATTTACTTAATATTTTTGATTTCAGTGTTGGTCATTTTGCTCCCAAATCTTTTTTAGTTGTTACTTGTTGTCACATGCAATGCTAACTCCGTTGTTAAGTTGTTACGATGACCGGACCAATTACAGTCCAGCGGGGCCTGATGTCACCAAGAGAGCAGCCAATCGGCGGGCCAGCTCAGTGATGTGACAACCAGCAGATGGACAGAATCCCCCTCAAATTTACCAGAGCTGACGTTAAATCAAAATACCACCGTGGTGACGCAGGAGAGAGACGGACGAGAGAGGAAAACACCCCCACTCCTGTCTTGAGTGTAATCACAACCCACAAAAATAAATGAATGGAGACAGATCTGCCATGAGCCAGTGTGGGCTCGCCTGTCTGTGCCCGTGTGAGCGCACAGGACACACACTCACAAAACAGCCCTTTCCTTCCCTCGCTTTCTTTTCTTTTCCTTTTCTTTGCCTTCCTTTCCTTTCCTTTCCTTTCCTTTCCTTTCCTCACCTTGCTTCCTTTCATTGTTGCCTTGTTTTTCCTTTCCATCCTTTTCTTTGTCTTCATTTCCTTTCCTCACCTTGCTTTTCCTTTCCTTTCCTTTCCTTTCATCACCTTCCTTTCCTTTCCTTTCCTTTCATGTCCTCACCTTGCTTCCTTTCCTTTGTTGCCTTGTTTTTCCTTTCCACCCTTTTCTTTGTCTTTCTTTCCTTTCCTTTCCTTTTCTTTCCTTTCCTCACCTTGCTTTCCTTTCTTGCCTTCCTTTTCCATTCCTTCCTTTCCTTGTTTCCTTTCCTTTCCTTTCCTTTCCTTTCCTCACCTTGCTTCCTTTCATTGTTGCCTTGTTTTCCCTTTCCATCCTTTTCTTTGTCTTCATTTCCTTTCCTCACCTTGCTTCTTTTCCTTTCCTTTCCCTTCCTTTCCTTTCCTTTTCCTTTCCTTTCCTTCCTTTCCTTTCCTCTCCTCACCTTGCTTCCTTTCCTCTCCTTTCCTTTCCTCACCTTGCTTCTTTTCCTTTCCTTTCCTTTCCTCACCTTACTTCTTTTCCTTTCCTTTCCTTTCCTCACCTTACTTCTTTTCCTTTCCTTTCCTTTCCTTTCCTTTCATCACCTTGCTTCCTTCCTTTGTTGCCGTTTTTCCTTTCCATCCTTTTCTTTGCCTTCCTTTCCTTTTCCTTTCCTTTCCTTTCCTTTCCTTGCTATTTCTTGTTTTCCTTTCATCACCTTGCTTTTATTTTCCTTTTCTCACCTTCCTTTCTTGCCTTACTTTTCCTTTCCTTCCTTTTCCTTGTTTCCTTTCCTCATCTTCCTTTCCTTTCCTTTCATCACTTTGCTTTCCTTTCCTTTCCTCACATTGCTTTCCTTTCCTTTCTTGCCTTCCTCTCCTTCCTTTTCCTTGTTTCCCTTTCCTTTTCACTCCTTTCTTTCCTTTTCCTTTCTCCTCTCTTCTTTCCTGGCATCACCGTCCTTTTCCTTTTCCTTTCCTTCCTGTGCCTCCCCTCTGTCCTTTTCTCACTCTCTCGGTCCTTTTATCTCTCTCTCCTGCCCTCAGGTCTCTCATGCCGAGCTGTGAGGGCCGAGGAGAAACGTGTCGGAGAGCCGATCACGGGGAGGTGTGATGGCAGCGAGTCCGTCGGGACCTCGTGGATGGAGGAGCGAGGCCCGACAGTTGAAAAAGGAGAGCGAAAAAGTGTTGAATCAAAAGAAGAGAACAGGAAAATCTCTCACATTGCAGCAGGAAAAGCATCAGTCAGGGTGCAAAACATTTTTCTTTTCTCTCCATCCTCGCTTTCTTTGCATGACCTGAAGGAGGGATGTCACACGAGGATGGACACACACCTTCATCAGGAGAGTCCAGATGACCGGTGTGGACGAGGCGCAGATGTTTGGTCAGCGACAGGTGCAAAATATTTGCTTTCCGCTGTATAAGTCATCACACACTTGACTTGGGGGCTAATCTGGTCAGGAG